>NC_056733.1:1761938481-1762170981 GCF_019279795.1 Protopterus annectens | reverse complement strand
GGTGCTCTGTGGGTAACACAAGAAATAAAAGGCACCATACACTGCCCAGTCTGCAGATGACCCTACAGATGGGGGGTTTTCTCAGTAACATAGCACTGTCATGACAGGTATTAAAACATGTAGAACAACCATATCCACACATACCCTGTTAAACCAACATTACTCCAAATGCAGAACAGAAACACTTATATTCTGTAGTCATGTCAGGCACATCCCGCTCCTGTGTGTTGGCCTGTTTCCCCAGTGTATGTTGTTAGAGGTAAATCCCCAATCCATCTGTGATGCTGTTTGCCAAACAAATCTAGGTCCTGCTCACAGTGAATGAAAAGGCCCAACACCAACATGATGCTCCTAGATATTGTAATGTGTTTCCATGCAATTGGCTATGGGAATGTTACCACGGCTGTTCCACATGCAATCAGCTAGAGGAGGGCTGTAATTCATGCAGAGGCCATCAGCTGATCATGAGCATCACTTACAAAACACATGCTGCTACCTAAGCAAAGCAGGTGTAAGTTTCCATATCCACCAGAGAGGGAGTGAAAGAGGCAGACAGAGGCAAAGATAAGTCAGGGAGGGGTGGGAGAGTAAAACTTAAGCATGTTGGTGTCACACACCTACCAGTACAGGGTATAAAATCCCTGACTGACTATGTATTGCTATCACATGTCTATGCAGTTATTGGATGCATCACATAGGTTACATGTTGAGGAGCTCTCCAAATGTATGTGTGATGGTGAGTGACATCTGCAACAGTGATATGGTAGCTATATGGTAGGTGTAGTACACGTGCCTGTCCGCATGAACAGGTGTCAGCATCAACACAGTCACACTCTCTCAGGGACCCACACACATTCACACACCTGGCAGGGTCAGGAATACAACTCCTCACTATTTAGTTCACCACAATACAGTACTGTGCAGGTATCACATGCACCACAGGGGTTATTCAGAGGTTATATGGGCAAAGGGTATGTGGAGGTATCTGACATCAGATAGCATGCTTCAATATGCCCATGGGGGTTGTAGTGAGTGTGAATGTGGTCACAAGCATCATACACCACACACACAGACACAGGGTGCCAGTACTGACATGCATGGGGGCATTGCTTCACGGGTGTGTAGTGGTCAACTGTGCGAGATGGCTATACAAGGCTAGGTGATGGGTACACCTTGGCATCAGACCACATGACAATGGTCTGCAGTGTGGCTCAGGGGTGTAGTGTCTGGATTGGCCCACACAGGTGGGTATTGTATTCACCATCCAGTCACCTGGGTAACTATTGAGTTTAGCCATTGCTATGCATTGCTTGCCATGTATATGTTCTTTAGTCCATGACATGGATGCATACATGTACAGTGACATGTGGAACTGTACCTAGGGTGTCTGGCCCATGTTGTGTACACTTATTGTTATCATCAGATGTGCCAGTCCTGGCCTCATGTGGTGGGAACTGGTAATGGACAGCAGGTTGACCCTGCACCTACACTGATGGCATGATGCAGGCATTCCCTAGTGTCAGTGGCATCTGTCCATACAGGGCATTTGTTTAAGGCATGGTATGTCCTTTGAGACTCACATTTAATGGCACCACTGGTGTTGCAGGTGTCCAGTGGGGAACATAGTGAAGGTGCACTGTCTGCATGTACGTGAATATTGGACTGATGGACAGGGTGCCATGCCCTCTGTAGTCCACTGCAATCACACCATGGTTACTATCTGTGGGCAATATGCAGGGTACAAGCAACATAGCAGTTGTTGCCTAGGCATGTGTGTTTGTATATGAGACATGGGTTGAAAGTGTTATCTGGGTAATACGAGAGTTGCTAACTTTGTTCACCAGGCCTCGATGTCACATGTAGGGGGATGGATGTCCACCCCAGCCTCTTGGCTATTTCGCATCTGTTACCCCTGTAAGGTGGAAATTGTGACATATACTAGGGTTACTATATAAGAAATTTGCAAAACCCACTCCACAATGACTCCAGTTGTTACACACTCACAGCCACCTCAACACAGGATACGAATGACAAACACAGACACACATACCTACCATGTCTGGGATTAGAACTCCTACCTAACTAGTTTATCACAATACACCAGCAAGCAGTTATAGGACATGCCATGGAGATTACTGGGCTGCAACTTTCCCGAAGATGTATTTCACAGTGAATGACATCAGCAGCCTTGCCAAAGTAGGGCATTTGAATTGTAGTGAACATGACTAATCTAAAAAGCATTGCTCCCTACACAGACAGAGACACGCAAACACACACACAGTTGCCATGTCTGGGATTAGAGCTCCTATCTAACTAATTTATCACACTACACCAGTACGCAGTTATAGGGTGTGCTATGGAGATTACTGAACTGCATCTTTCCCAAAGGTGTATTTCACAGTGAATGACATCAGCAGCCTTGCCAAAGTAGGGTATTTGAATTGTAGTGAACATAACTAATCTAAAAAGCATTGCTCCCTACACAGACAGAGACACGCAAACACACACACAGTTGCCATGTCTGGGATTAGAACTCCCACCTAGCTAGTTTATCACACTACAGTATTACTCAGTTTTAGGATGCTCCACAGAGATTATTAGGCTACTCCATTCCAAAAGGTGTATTTCAAAGTGGATGACCTCAGCAGGCTTCTCATAGTAGGGCTATGGGGAGGGCAGTGTGTCTGTGCATGGGCCATAACCCATTCATCTAGAGGATGACACACCACATGTGGGCACACGCAGGTTTATATTCTGCAGATATGTGTATACAGCTGCTAGATGACTACAGCCTTGTACAGTCATGTTGCACAGCTAGCACTTGCACCGCATAGTATGTAATACTGATGGATACTGGTGGTTAATGTCTACAGTGAGTGACATTTACACATCATGTGGTTGTATCCATTTGGCTGTGTGTTGGGTGGGACAGGTCTCATGATGGATGGCTCTTTGTCACAGTCACTGTCTTCCACACATCTATGTATGTCTACATTTAGCTTATTATAGTGTGTTGTCCTTGGATATATGTATTCCTATACACTGTGTGTGCAAAGCATGACTGGTGCATACTGAGGAGTGTATGCACTAACATTTGCAAGTGTCAGATATGTATGGTCCACTGTTGTTTGCAGACATAGGCTTCATTTAAGTGTGTGAGCATGCCCAGTATGATCTTTTAGTATGTTGTTGTCTAACATTGCCTTAATTTCTCTGTTTGTGTGTGAGCATGCCCAGTATGCCCTTCTGTATTGAATGTGTGGACCCATTCCAGGTATTTTGCACTCCAGTGCATACCTCTGTGTTGTACACATACAGGTAGCAAACTGTTTCTGCATGGTATCTGTAGATCACTTGACAATATGGGGACAAACTGTGCAGGGGATAGTGTGTACTGTAGGTGATTGTGTCTGTGCTGCTTCTCCTACATGGTACTGCTGTTAGCAGAGATATTCAGACATGTGTACTGTTATACACAGTGATGTTTTATGTCCTCATGTACTGTCAGGTGGACATTCTTGCTCACAGTGATGTCCTGGGGGACAAGGGTGACTGCAGCTGTGTCCGGTATTGTGGGCAGATGCTTACATATTCATGGTAAGGTATGCCATTCTGGAGGGGGAGCTGCAGACACTTGCTGCTGGGTCTGTGTATCTGGTTCAGCACCTTGGTACAGTGCTTGCAGAGGATCCCATACCTGTACATCCATAGGTATGACAGTATGGCCTTATCTTGCTGTGGCAATACCTCACAGCTGTACAGATTCACACAGGTTACCCAGAGGCAGGGGCCATGAGTTAGGACATTACCCCTGTTGTGGTATATGGTCAGGTATGTAGCCAACCATTTATGTGTTTGTAGCCAGGGATAGTGTATGCACACAGCTGTGTGTTGGACCTTGCACATTCCATGCTGCCCATGCTCCCCTACTTCCATTAGTCTATCCTCTTCCATACATTATGCATACATTCTCTGATACTTTCCCTAAGGTTATCATCTCATCACAGCTATGTTTTGGTGTTGGTCCACAGTTCATGCAGTGGGACATGGTGGACATGTTACTATAATTTGTCCACATGGCCTTGCATATGGCTTATGTGGAGTGTGTTATGTTGTTATTTGGGTGTCCATGACATAATATGCATTGGCAGTACGTGTGAGACACATGCCTTTGGCAGAGGCCTGTAGGTCATTTGGTGTTGATGTGGGGCAGCTATGGCAGGCAATTGCATTCTGTCAGTCCTACAGTCTCAGACTGCCATACAGTATATTCCCCCTGGGGTGACAGGATAGGTGTGTTAGGTGTTCACGCCAATACTTTCTGTCAGTATTGATCAGGTGGTGTGGATGTTGGCAGGGTGCTACCTATGGCTAGGGACACATCTGCATGGGACACCTGCACTGCATGCTGCATTCTTTCACTATTGCCATATACAGGTGAGGTCATATTACCCATTCCCCACAGCAAGGATACGACCAGAGAGGTACCTGTGGGTGGTGTTTGGGTGAGCTGGGTGCATGTGTGCTATGGACGCTACTTTCATCTGACATACAGATATGCATGGGACATTCCAGTTATGCTGGCATGTGCAGGTACATCAGCTGTTTCCCAATACATCAGTCCTACCACCTTTGTGATCTGCAAGTGTTCGGTCAGACAACATCAGTATTCCCTACTACAGACCCAGATAATGTGATGCATACCTGTATGTACAATTCCAAGGGTATGTCCATTTCAAAGTTACACATTTTATACTGTATGTCTGGGGTACTTTCTCCTGTGTACTGCTTGTATATCTAGCCCAACAGCCATGCCATGTCAATCTTTCAGATGATGACACATATTACCACCATACTTTTACAATGGCTTACTGCTAGCATGTGTTATACTGGTGGGAATTGTCTTTGGCATTGCAGTTGTGAGGACTTGGCCCTGTCATCAGCAATACCTCAACATGCATACATACTGACCACTCTCACACAATATGAAACACACACCAACCTAACACACACATATCTGCATATTGTGCAAATGCTATAATCTATCCTGCTACCTTGGCCACATTTGGGCATCTGTACTCCAGTGGTATTATACCTACACATACATGTTACTACATTTCTACATAGGATTGGGGGGGCACACCTGACTATTTCTACATTGCTACACAGGATTGGGGGGGGCACACCTGATTGTTACTACATTTCTACATAGGATTGGGGGGGGGCACACCTGACTATTACTACATGTCTAAGTAGTGTTGGGGGGCACACCTGACTGTTACTACATGTCTACATGGGATTTGGGGGGGGGCGCACCTGATTATTACTACATGTCTACATAGGATCGGGGGGCACACCTGACTGTTACTACTGTCTACATAGGATATGTGGGGGCACACCTGACTGTTTCTACATTGCTACACAGGACTGGGGAGCACACCTGACACTTGTACACATTTGCTATGACTGTACTGGTATGTCAGGTACTCCATTTCATTATGTTTTCTAACCTATCATGATGACTAGAGGCATGTCATTGTGCTACAGGTCCTACGTTTCATTGACATACATATTAGTTTCTGACTTCCTACCCTTCAGAACTAACATCCCACTGCCTGACCTGATGTAGTCTGTCTGTGAAGGCCTGGGGGGGTACCCATAGGCATCATTCAGTGGCCTTAGCACAACCTTTGTTTGTGTTTGTCTACACCTGTCCTGCTGGCTGTGACTGTTGCTGGTTATGTGAACCTCCCTGACTGGCATGTGTGTGTCATATGGACACACATGTGGCCCAGCACATTTCCTGCAGTGGGTTTTGTTACCATGTGTAGTACTGGCTACTGTGGTGACACCCATATTTGTTACAGATCTCATGCTGCCATTATAGGTGTCTACTATCTGCTGGCATCACATTCAGCCACACAATTCCCTTGCATGCTCACATCCATACCATAGATACAGGTAACAACACATACTACTACATTCGGCAATTGGTAGGTTGAGTGATTTACCTTGTGGGTGTGCCAGTATTGAAAGTGGTGCTGAAGGGCTGCCTATGTCGGATGCACACAGTACACTCCCTGCACATGGTTGAGCACAGGTAGTGTCATCTTTGGCATCCCTTTTACTGTATGTGTGAGTCAGAGAGAGGTGTCATTCCCTGGGTCCATCCTGTATCAGTGTATGTGCTATGCGTTGCCTCTTTGCCAAGGCCAGGTAATACTGGGCATGCCTCCTTCTGCCTACTGGGGTAGGCTCAGTTTGTTCCTCCCCTGAGTCACTCTGTGCCTGTGCAGGCCTTGGCAATGATGGGGAGCTGTGTGGCCCTGCCCCGTGCTGTTCCTGCTGCAGCTGTTTCCGCAGGATCATATTGTGTAGCATGGCACATATGATGACAATTTGGGTATATGTAGGTGTTGAGTACTTCAAGGCTCCACCGGATGTGTCCAGGCACCGGACCCATGACTTGAGCATCCCAAACACATGCTCTATTATAATTCTGCTCTGTGCATGTGCCTCATTATGGAGTTCTTGTTCGGGTGTGTGTGCATTTCTGATGGGTGTCATTGGCCATGGCTCCAGTGTGTGACCAGCATCCTCCAATAGGTGACCGTGAGGGATGTCCCCATTGGCACATCTTTGCTACAGCTGCATCAGATGGCAGATGTGGGAATCCTGATAGCTTCCAGGGCAGCCAGCACACACACATATTCATTATTATGCCCTGGGCATCACACATGACCTGGCAGTTGATGGAGAGGAAGCCCTTGCGGTTGATGTAGACCCTACCTCGCTCACCGGGTGGTGCAGTCTATGGCACCCACTACCTCAGGGTATTCTGCTATTTGGTGGAACAGACGCATATTTCTGGCCAATGCCTCACGGGTGTTAGGGAAATATATGTGCTCACCGGCATGTTCTGACATGGCATCCAGGAACTGGTGGAGTACCCTGGATACTGATGCCTGTGAGATCCCCATCATATCCCCAGTTGGCCTTTGGAAGGTACCTGTAGCTAATATTCTTAGGCCTACACATACCTTGGTATCCACAGGAATGGGTTCCCCTCTGTTAGTTCTGTGTGTCAGGCGTGGCTGGCACAGCTCAACAAATTTGCTGTAGGAGGTCCCTGTCCACCCTATAGTGCTCCACTATCTATAGCTCATGTAGCCCCTGGTAGGTTACCCTGGGTCTGTACACTCTTCTCTGTCTCTTCACTCTGGGTTGGTCAACAGCATTCACATCCTCACCACCCTCAGCCTCTTCCACATGTTGTTGTATGATAGCTATTGCAGCCCCTATCATTTTGTTGTTTTGTTTGTTAAAAGTTCCCTGCTTGTATACACCAGTAGTGTAGAGTATGGGAAAAAACAGAGGGGAAAGGTATTTGCATAGTTTATAGTAGTGTTCTGGGCTGGGCTGGTCTGCTGCCTGTGTAATTGGCTGATTCTGATACATTTCACCTGCCAGCTATGCTAGTTCTCCTAGATTACCTTGCTACTGCTGTTTTCCCTTCCCATTGCCTTCCTGTTTAAGCCCAGGGGGGTATGCTGCACAAACACAATGCTCAAATGTGCACAGAGCTGCTCTTTCCTGGTTTACTTTTTTTTCCTTTAAAACCCAGTGTGCGGTGCGCACACCCGCTTAGGCAATGTAAAGATAGCTAGGCAGCCTCAGACACACCCCCCTTGCTTAGTTCTGCTAAGCTAGGAGCAAACCCGAGCCACAGGGCTCCAATCCGCTTACAGTATGCCTGACATACAGCTCTATGATGTCAGCTAACTCCTAGGCTTGCACCAAGCTATTTCTGCTCTTACACTGTTGGGTGCTGACTAGCATGCAGGGGAAATCTGGGATTCAGTATCATTCCCCTCATTTGCATAGGATTGCTTGCTGATGCATAGTTACATGTACCACACTGAGCCTCCTCCTTAGCAACCACTATTCACTGGCCATGTTGTCTTCTGCCTGCCATTGAGTATAATGGCAAAAATAGTGATTTTGGTTAGAATGCTTATTTTAGTTTTTTTTTCTTATTTTCTGCCTGATCCTGTTTGTGCATCACTGTCCTACGCTTAAACAGCCGGCTAAAAAAAAATAAAAGTTGATTTTTTTATTTTTGCAAATGTTTTCCATGCCAATGGCCTTATAGTTGGCCATTGGCATGCTTTCTACATGATATCCACCCTTTATTTGGAGCTGTCATGGCTCCGTTTTGTAATTTGCAGCAATGTATTACGTTACTGGCGGAGTAGATTTCTACAGATTACACTAGTCCTGCACAGCTGGTTTCCAGCTTCCTGGATTGCAAATTCACCTCATTTGCATGAATTTCTCCTGCAAATGGGTTAATTTGCATCAGGGGCTGAGTCCATGCAGTACTAATGCAGGAACACTCCTGCACGTACCTAAAGGTTATTCTGGATCACACAGCAGACATATTGCCTGCTGGAGCTCATGCACTACTCCTGCATGCTGTGCAGGACTTGCAGAATCCAGGGGATAGTTTCTTACATATATAAATGTTATTATTGGAATGTTATCAAATAATTAGAGTAACAGTCACACTTTTACAAGTTAAACCTGGATCACACATAACTGTCAGTCTTTTAATGCAAGTTTATATGCTATGTCTCCTTCAGAAAATGACAGTCTGCTTTATAGTAAACATCTCATACAAACAGTGCTTACCGAATCATTAAATGTTATTTCTTTAAAGATAATAATTTTTAGTGGTTAACATACTTTGAAATGTTTTTTGTTGCATTTTTAGTGGTTTGGAAGGGTTTGTGAGATTGATGTGTGGAGTGGAAGTGGCTTGGATTCACTTGTGGATGTTTTTGTGTGAATTGTAGCTGATAAACTGTTTATTTTCAAGACATTGTCATGAGGACCGGCTTGAAGCAGCTTAATTAGAATCATTAGCACTTTTGTGATGCTGCGGGAGTTCTAAAATTCTAATAACTGTCCAGGTTACTTCTTCCTATCTGAAAGTAAATAATCATAATACTTTCAATCATATGCTAAGATGTCAAAGAATACAAGTTAGATAATAAGCAAAAGATAGTGAGTTGCATTGTAAACCACCGTCATTTATTGCATAGTTCTGAAGGCTTGATATTGATAATATACTTGTTCAATAGCACCCAGGAAAGTTACATGATGTCATAAACAAAGTATAAAAAATATAGTTTATTTCATATATAAATGGTATTGTTGGAATGTTAGCAAACAGAGTAACATTCACATTTTTACAAATTAAACCTGGATAACACATAACTGTCATTCTTTTAATGTAAGTTTATTTAATATGCCTCCTTTAAAAATGACAGCCTGCTTTATATTAAACATCCTATAAAAATAGTGCTTGCTGAATCATTAAATGTTATTTCTTTAAATACAATAGCATTGTAGTGGTTGGTATACTTTGAAATGTTTTTTTATTTATTTATTTTTTAGTGGTTTGGAAGGGTTTGAAGGATTGATGCATAAAGTAGTGGTGGCCTGGATTCACTCGTGAGTGTTTTTGTGTGAACTGTGACTGATAAACTGCTCATTTGCAAGCACTTGTCATGAGGACCAGTTTAAAGCAGCTTAATTAGAATCATGAGCACTTTTGTGATGCTGCAGGAGCTTTAAAATTCTAAGAACCGTCCAGATTACTTCTTCCTGTCTAAAAGTAAATGTTTGTTTGTTTGTTTGTTTGTTTATGTCTTTCGGCTTTTCCCGGTTAGGGGTTGCCACAGCGGAACTCCGGTCCGCTAATGATTGGCAGTAGAGTTTTACGTGCTGGCTTGCTGGGCCTAATGCACAACCTTCAATGAAGGAACACCCGTTCATGCATGTCGCCACACAGAAGGCGCTCTAGCTGAGAATCGAATGGGCAACGTCTAACTGTGAGGTGACAACGCTACTGCAGCACCACCACCACAGTCTAAAAGTAAATAATCATAATATTTTGAATCATATGCTAAGATGTCAATGACAGGTTAGATTTTAGTTATTTAACATTTGTTTACTGGAAAAGTCTGGCTGGGACCTGTTTTAAGGCATTTATATCACGCTATCGAAAGATAAAAATAGCGAACGCTATTTCATTGAGCCTAAAATATCTAAATCACATAATATCAAACATTCAGAACAGCGAATTTTTTCCCAAGAAAAAAATTCACTATTCCGAAACACATACGCACAACACAAGCACACCAAAAAAAAAAAAAAAACATTAATCCACACACATACACTTAAAATCCTACATCTAACCCTACACTAAACTGTACATACACTACCATCTATCCACTTACCTTAACCCAAACCCTAACCCTAAGGTCCGTCACTATCGCACACTCACCTAACCTGCGCCCTAACCCTAACTCACTTAACCCGCCCCTAACCCTAACTCACCTAACTCGTGCCCTAACCCTAACTCACCTAACCGAACCCTAACCCTAATGTACACACAATCGCACACTTACCTGAACCCAACCCGTAACTTTCCACCACAGCGCTGAAAATAGCGAAGCCACAGAACCGGCCAACCGAATTCTTTCCCTAGAAAAGAATTCGATGTTCTGCAGCTTCGTTATTTTTAGCATTCGCTGAATAGGGGTCGATATTAGAACATTCGAAGTTCTAAAACTTCGATGTACTGATATAGACCCATTTTAAACAGAGGCCCAGGAAGAAACACTCCAGATGCACACCTTTGGAATGTGGGATGAAACAAGAGCACTCAGAGGAAACGCTTGTGAATGCAGGAGGGCATGCAGACTCCATACAGAAGGAACCCCAGCTGAGAATCCAACCAGGAAACCTCTTGCTGTGAGGTAACAATGCTAACTACTGCACCACTGTGCTGCTCCTAAATAATATGCAAAAGACAGCAAATTGCATTCTAAACCACTGTCAGTTATTAAATAGTTCTGAATGCTTGCAGTATACCAAAAGGATAGTTTATATACTAGCCTATAGAATGACACTTCTGATAAAAAATTAGGATTGTGTTTCTCTGTTATTGTCTCTTTTTAATGATAACAAAACTTAATGTCTCAGAATTTATTATGTAAAATGTGAATCTTAAAAGGGAAGATTTTTCAGATGTTTCTTCAGATACTATTAGACATAACATTTAAGGAAAAATAGGACTGATTCTAACAGTAGTACTGCATTAAAGAGAATCAAATATATATATAAATATAAATGCTGTATTATATGACTCACTACACAAGGATTATAGCTAAAATATAAACCCTAGGAATATACTAATAGTACAAGACATAGTATACAAACAGAAATAGTAAAATATCAGAATAAGTAAATATGTATATAGTTAAAGAATATAAACATGTCTAAAAGGTGGGAGGATGGTATAGTTGTTTATTTCTTCACCTTATAAGCACAAAGTGCAGGGTTTGATTCTTACTTGGGGTAATTGTTTGGGCTTGGAATAACCCAGAAGGACAGTTTGCATGGTACTAAATTATGAACTTATGATTCTATGTATAACTTTATACATAAGTAAACAAAATAGAAAAAATATAAACTCATCTAATCTATAAATTAATAAATATGAAAATAACAACTGACTTCCTCCCTACAGTAGACCAGGAGATAATGTGAGTTACAGGGAAAGATGACTGTAAAGATATTCAGTTTGGTTAACTTATAACAAAGATTCGAACACCTGTTTAACTTTTCTTATTCATAATAACTCACTGACAGGCTTGTTAAGATGATGCACACTAAAATGAGACACATTAATATAAATCCGAAGCATGAGCTAAGCTTTGTTAATCTAATGGAGAATTTGAGAGGTAGTTTCTTAGTCTTTTTTCAACAAAATAGGAATACTTTATTCCATGATAGAATGTTTTAGGGTTATTTTTTATTTGTTTCAAAAGTTTTATCCATAGCCGAAGATTTCCTATTGTTATAAATAAAGTATATAAGAAGTTCTATACATAAATGCAATTTCATCATACCTGTTTTTTCTCTCGTATATAAATCAATAAACAAAAAGAAAGTTCAACAACTCCAATACTGAAAAGAACAGGAACTTCCCAAAGAAACTCGTGCACGAAAGGATGTAAATTCTTTTCTTTTATTCCACAATCCTATAGCAGTTAAGCGCTTTCAACTGGAACCCAGTCTTCTTCAGAACAGTCAACAAGCACCATAACTTCCTTTTTATACATAAACCAATACAATCATTTTAAAATTGCCAAAACATTTAAAGGTATAGTGCACATTCAGCAGCAATGACCATAAAAAATCAATATTTATAATCTTCCTAGATATTTGAATAAACCCATATCTAGTGTATACAATAATTATACTGTCAAACTATTAAACTATATAAAATATTTATAAAACATTTGTATATTTAAAATTATTTTTAAACGTGTATGTAAACTATATATAGTATATAAAAAACTAAAAACTCTATTTCATATTCATACTACTATCAATATTGGAAGACTTGAGATTTTTTAATAAATCAATAAGTATATTACCAATACTATAATAACTCAATGACTTATACTAAGAGAGGACCAAGAAAGGTTTAATACTGATGGACTCGTTTAGTCCTGGGGGTCTAGTAGCGTCTAATAAAATCTGCCATCTGCTTTCCAAGGCAGCCAGTTTCATCTTCCAGTTTCCCCCAAATGTTGAATAACTAATGGTATCTATGATAGCAAACTGAAAAGTATGCTCTTTACCATATTCATGGATATGTTTAGACAATGCATTCTTCATGTCCTTCCTCTGAATACGGTAAAGGTGTTCATATATACGCTTTTTGAAAACTCTTTCAGTCTTGCCTATGTAATACATAGGACAAGTACAACATGTAGCAATATATATCACCCTACTTGTGTTACAATTTCCAGTTCTAGTTCTAATACATGTAGAGTTGAAGTTTTTAAGTCTAATGTATCTGGATTCATTAATAAACTTACACTGTTTACATCTGCCGCATTTTGTTGTACCTTTGTACATATCCTTTGTGGCATTATCATAATTGGCTTTCTCTAATAATCTTTTAAATTAATGCCTGTCTTATATACAAATTCAGGAGAATTTCCCACATTACGTTCCAAATTGAACTAACAAGTATATTCCAATGTTGTCGTAATATGTCCTTAATAAAACACGTATGTGGAGTGTAAGTCAAAATACATGCTCGACTAGAATAACTGGATGGCAGCCCTTCATGTTTTTCATTAACTATATATTTACCTAATAAAGGGGGGTACTTCTTACCCCATTCATTACCCACATATTCAATTGTATCCAGGAGCATGTGGTCCGGATATCCACGATTACTAAATAATGTCCTAATGGTATCAAGTTCCGTTCTCATCACAGCTTCTGTCGAAGACATCCTCGCTGCTTCCATTTTGTGGAAGGCCTCTATAGAGGAATTACAAGAATTTATGGCTTTCATCAATCTATCCTCTACATTTTTAAAATTTACTCATCAAACTAGTACTGTGGACATTGCTTATTTGGACGTCTTGGTTGGTCTTGACCAACATACATTCACTTCTAGAATTTTCCGCAAACCAACTTTTTCCAATGATTACCTACATTTTACAAGTAACCATCCTCCACACATTTTTAAAAACATCGTAAAGGGGCAGTGTATCCGTGCAGCGAGGATGCTGTGATGAGGAACTTGATACCATTAGGACATTATTTAGTGTCGTGGGATATCCGGACCACATGCTGCTACATGTTGTACTTGTCCTATGTATTACATAGGCAAGACTGAAAGAGTTTTCAAAAAGCGTATATATGAACACCTTTACCGTATTCAGAGGAAGGACATGAAGAATGCATTGTCTAAACATATCCATGAATATGGTAAAGAGCATACTTTTCAGTTTGCTATCATAGATACCATTAGTTATTCAACATTTGGGGGAAACTGGAAGATGAAACTGGCTGCCTTGGAAAGCAGACGGCAGATTTTATTAGACGCTACTAGACCCCCAGGACTAAACGAGTCCATCAGTATTAAACCTTTCTTGGTCCTCTCTTAGTATAAGTCATTGAGTTATTATAGTATTGGTAATATACTTATTGATTTATTAAAAATCTCAAGTCTTCCAATATTGATAGTAGTATGAATATGAAATAGAGTTTTAGTTTTTATATACTATATATAGTTTACATACACGTTTAAAAATAATTTTAAATATACAAATGTTTTATAAATATTTTATATAGTTTAATAGTTTGACAGTATAATTATTGTATACACTAGATATGGGTTTATTCAAATATCTAGGAAGATTATAAATATTGATTTTTTATGGTCATTGCTGCTGAATGTGCACTATACCTTTAAATGTTTTGGCGCAATTTTTAAAATGATTGTATTGGTTTATGTATAAAAAGGAAGTTATGGTGCTTGTTGACTGTTCTGAAGAAGACTGGGTTCCAGTTGAAAGCGCTTAACTGCTATAGGATTGTGGAATAAAAGAAAAGAATTTACATCCTTTCGTGCACGAGTTTCTTTGGGAAGTTCCTGTTCTTTTCAGTATTGGAGTTGTTGAACTCTCGTATATAAATGTCTGATTTTAAATGCATATTTATTAATATTAACAGATTCAGTAATCTAGTAAAGAGGGGGAGTGTGTTCAAATACTTGCAATTACATAAAGCTCAAAAGGTATTTATACAGGAAACACATTTACTTAAAGATGTAGAATTATTTAGTTTTAGCAAGTTTTGGCTTTCAAGCTAAAACAACAGGCATCCTCATTTTATGGAAGAACTCACAGGCAATGCCTAAAGTAAAAGACACCTAAGTTGATAAAAATGTTATGTTAATCATTGTTATAACTGAGTGGAACAGAAAACTATATTCATTGGTAAACTCTTATTTGGATTCCAGGGATTGGAGCTAAAGATGCAAACAATAACTTAGATACTATAACCTATTACAGGAAAGGTAAAGTCATAATGGCTGGTGATTTTAATTGTATTTTATCAGACAAAGATTCCACTGCAGATAGAAAGTTGAAAATCATATCTTAAGCCAAACACTTAACACATTTTGTAAATCTAATGAATTTAAAGGATATATGTGTATATATATATATATATATATATAATATAATATATATATATATATATATATATATATATATAATATATATATATATATATATATATATATATATATATATATATATATATATATATATATATATACGAGGTATGGAAAACAAACTCACTTCAATTTACCTGCTATTTATATAGATAAGGAACACAAACATATATTGATAACATTTTTATCTCAAACAATCTATCACACACCAGAGAACTTTCAATAGTTTCATGTCCATTATCAGACCATAATACTAAAAACTGTAATATTATTTAAAAACACTGACAATCTAATACATCACAGGAGATTACCAGCATGCATTATTAAAATAAAAGGATGCAAGTATTGGTATGTTAAAGAAAGCAAACATTTCCTAGAAATAAAAATGAATGGTAAAGTAAGTGACATTGTTCTGTGGGATTCACTAAAGGCTTACATAAATGGAATGATTTGCAAGCAGGTATAATAGTAAAACAAGAGACTGGGACGAAACATTTAATATACTACAGATCAAAATAGACAGAGTAAAGTTAACTGCCAGATTTAATAAAATCTGTGTAGGTATAGTGTAGAGCCTACACAGAAGTTACCATGTCCATGTATGCAGTTCATCCTCGGCTAGCACGCCATGCATATTAATGATGGCACATTGCTGAGGGAGAGCCGTGGGAACACGGTTATTGAATCAGTGTAGTGAGTGTGTGACTGTGTCCACAGATGAGCAACACACCCCCTGCACTGTCCAAGTGCATTATATCAATGCATTTAATTTTATTTTTGTTTTTTCAAGTTTGAGTGGTGCGGCATGGAGTACAGCAATTGACACATGCCAGACATCCAAAAATAGAAACTGGATCATTTAATTTGTGATGCAATTTCAAGTTTAGGCATAGGTTAGTGGGTTTGTGTGGCATGACGATGTACTTAGCATTGCTTAAAGTTAGCTCAGAGGTATATGTAAAAGTATAGCAGCATTCTACATATCCATGTAGCCAAGTGGTTAAGGTTCCGGACTTATGTACTATAGGTGCAGGGTTTGAATACATGGAAGGAAAATCAAGCATTTATTTTCTAAAGAGAAATTATTATGATAATTTTTCAGTCTTGATCTGCTGCGCTCAGCTAAGCTCTGCTAAGACCTGCTAACAACTGCTTAAACAATCTCTGTTTATGCACCGTTTGGCAGTGCTTGGCATTGCTTGGCTGTGCTTAGCTGCTTTACTCACTGCTAATCACTCCTAAGCATTGCCAGTTTAATCACTGCTCAGCTCAGCTGTGCTGGTTTGCGCTGTGCCAAGCAATTTGTCACATTTTTAAAAACTGCCCAATGGCGTGTAAGGGCTGGAAAACAGGCAATATTAAGTGCAACAGATGGGAATACAGCATAACCAGTTGGAGAGGGTGTGTGCTTCTGGGTGTAGTGGTGGGGCATTCTGGAGTCCAGGGTCATGGTTGGACTACTGGTGAAAGACCATAATGACTGCCACTGCAGGGGCAGTTCCAGGGCTCAGATTGCAAGGTGGAGGCCTGGGATCAGCTGGCATGTAATCTCACCAGTGCTACAGGTATCCCCGCACAGTTGAGCAGCTCTTTTACCACTATGATGACATGAAGCATTGGAAGGGGGATCTTCTGGACACCTGGGTCTGGGAAGCTCAGGTTGGGAATGCCCCACAAGTTTGTAAGTACTTTTACCATTGTTTTACCAATACTTAATCTGAATGTTTGATAGATAGATATGCATAATGGTGTGCTTCTCTCCCTACAATTTCAGAGTCAAGAGCTCACAACCTAGAGATGCATGCTGGGATCTTGGCCAGGTTGCAGCATGAGTGTGGTGAGTACAGATGAATTTGCAATCTATAGTGAAATAAGCAAGACAGAGTAAAGCATTAACTACCATTAGGTATATACAGTAAAGATTTGTGTATTACAATGAATGTGGACATAGACCTGTACTGCAATAAGTGACTACTGCCAACTATAGTACAATAAACAGGGAAGACTAAAGCATTAACCCTAGTTTACCTAGTATCTCTGTCATGCATGAATCTCATGCATGTGTGTTCAACTGTCACTGGAGTCCAGTATAAAACTGTAGTATGATTACCAGGTCATATTTTGTTTCCAGGTGAGCTCCAGGTAAATATCAGTCAGTCAGTAATCAGCAGTGGCTCAATCGCTCAGTTTGTTAAATATTCTCTATGAAGTACATTATGCCATAGACAGACCAGGGTTCAAATCCAGTGCCATGTAGTAATAAATATTACTGAATCAGTTATGTATTAATGACAGATGTTCTCTCCACAGGAAATACAGGTAAATGGGTGAGGTAGCCCTTATTATGAGTAAATAATATGTGTGTTCAGATGTAACAGACTTTTAACAGCATTGACCAGGAATGTGATAAGACTTCATAACATAAAGGCAAAAAGTACAATAATAATAAAATAAAATAAATAAAATGTGTAATCTTGGTATGGCTGTATGCCTGGAGTGTCTGTGAAAGTTTGCTGAAGTTCTATCCACATGCCTGCCAAGTAAGGCATGATTATTGTTTACTCTCTGTACTGTACACATACATGTCTCTCAAGTGTCATGCTGTCATGGAATGTAATTACTGTTGCATAATCCCTCTGTGACAGATGTACCATCAACATGATTTTGTCAATAGCACAGTAACACTACATCAGTCCACAGTACGCATTGGTAGTTATATAGGTCCACCTCATGTGTAAGTGTTCTCTGTAGTTGTGTACTTGCAGGTGTTACTGCTTGGCCCATACTGTCCCATGGGGTTAGCTTGAGAGGCACATATGTCCTACATTCGCTATAGGGCACTGTTATACATAACGGAAGGACAGACCTGTAGAGTATATAACAGTAATGTTGCACACTATATAGCCTATACTGGTATTAATGGAGTGTATTTCTCTCTCTCTCTCCCCATCCCTTATCTTCATCTAAATGTCTTATTGTTATTCATTGGTTATGGTTTACTATTAACATATGTTGTTCTCTAAACTTTATTTTGGGGTATGTGTTTTATTATTGTTATGTATTACAATGGTTGCAAATTAACATACAGTATCATGTTGAATTACCTTTGTTGTTGGCCTTATGCTGCAACTGTTACTGACATGCTGTTAATATACTGATTGTTATGTTATTTATTGTTGTGTTACATATAATATGCATTGATATGGCAATGGATTATTTCCAATGTTCTGGCATGCTGTTATAACTAACAAAAATGTTTTGCTCATAACTAACCTATACACATTGCTATACCTCTATCACCACAGCACAAAAGGGTAGGCCAGTTCCTGCTGATCTGCCTACCCTACCTCAGCCAGCCATGGCACCGGGTACCAGCCTGTCTGGGACCCAGGCCGGTGGTGCCCCCACTGCTGGGCCTGCACCACCTTTGGCTGCAACTGCTTCACAGGATGGGCCTTCCCCCCCAGAGCCATGGCAGAAGGGTGGTAATCACCCAAGATCAACTACAGGCCATGGTGCACAGGATTGTGCATAGGAGCTATGAACAACACTTGTGCAGGATTGAGGCAGACTCAACAACCTGGTGGGGCCTGGTAGCCCTGGTGCCCAGCCTCCGGCACAGCCACCTTTGGGGCACTGAAGGAGCAGTGTTGACTGCCCATGGGTGGGGATGTCAGTCACACTGCTGCTTTCTGGGGGCATATGCATATCTGATTCCACAACAACCTTCCCATCCAAGGTGTTTAACCCCTCATGTGTCACACACTGCCCCTGTATGATGTCTTGTCTGTCTTTTCTATCTGCAAATGCAACCTCTCCTACCCAACTTACCTCCCCACATTTATCTACATCCCTTCCCCAACATTCCACTCTCTCCTTAAAAAAAAATGGGCAGCTGCCCCACAAAGAAATATCACCCATACATAGCTCTCCATTTCTCACATGTGTCCACTGGACACAACTAAGTAGGTCCAATTGGCTTGACAACTCATGTAAGTTGTCCTCACCCCTCCCTCTGGGGTTTGAGGGTCCAACTTCATGTACAAAATCTGTAAAAATGCACAGCTGTTGCTG
Organism: Protopterus annectens; assembly: GCF_019279795.1. Classification (NCBI taxonomy): domain Eukaryota; kingdom Metazoa; phylum Chordata; order Ceratodontiformes; family Protopteridae; genus Protopterus; species Protopterus annectens. Next base: position 1,762,151,789 of record NC_056733.1, on the reverse strand, counting down.
TACAAGAAATGGAAAGCTATGGTCCTTTCCTACACACTTCCTGCAAATCTCTACCTGCCTTATCATATGTTTTCCGCCTGCTTGCCCCCATTTCACCATTGTCCTATCACCCCCTTTTTCTTTTCTTTTTGCATTTTTAGCATGGGTTTGCTCGGAGCTAAGCAGCGCTCCACACAAACCTGTGCAAACCCGCTTAAATGTGCTTTAATGTACCTTAATGATCTTATGTGTTTCTCACAATGTTAGGCACATCTACAAAATAATAAGCCCTGCCACATCTCAAACCCAGGCTCCTGTTAACTACAGCATAGTGCATTAGCCCACTCACTTCTTAATTAAAACAGGTGTTTCCAGCAAAATATACTGATTTCCACTGACAGACTGCAAGTACATCTAATTGGAAAAATGGGAGTGTCCATGGGACTCAGATGCAAAAGGTACACCAGTGCACAGCCAGATAAATAATAATGGATGTATGTGAGGCCTGAGATAGCAGGTAAATGTACCCTTTTATCAGCAACATCTTTAAACACACCTGCTAAGGCAGCAATGGCAAAGTACATGTGTACAACTGGAACCCTGCTGTAGAACAACTGCCTTTGAAAGCCATGCACATAATGATGGATGCAGACAGCGTGTGTCACAGACTGTATATATGCACATATATCTTGCAAATATACCTACTGCAGCACTGACTCAGTAGCTCAGTCTGTTAGACGCCTTGCATGCCGTATATTTTGCCACCCACTATCCTGGGTTCGAATCCAGCGTGTTGCACTTCAATTACATTGTTGTGAACACAAGTAACGACTGAGTCATGAAATTTTAACCTACACAGGTTGCTGCTATGGAATTAACTGCTCCCCATGTTTGCAAGTCAAAGGCCTGTAGATAGGGACACACTGCACATATTTGTATAGCCTAACTATATGCCCACTACACCGTGATTGGCACTGTTACATAACCAATGTACCTTAAGCAAATGCCTCAAGTGGACTGTAAAGGGTACCCTTACCCTGGCTTTGCTGGAACAACAGAGCTGACACTGCTGCCTCAGTTACACATACAGCTTACTGTCCTCCAAAGTGTTCACACTCACCCCATGTGTCCTAGGCTGCCGCAGCAGCTGCAGCCTGGAACATACGCAGCTGTATGTTAAGCTAGCTGCTACAGATCTACCATACCTCACAACCTCCTAGAATAAGGGATCAAGACAAAAACATACACACAGGATGGGGGGGACAAAGGTCCAGTGACAGGGACATGTTTCACAATTTGCCCCTACAAAAATAGTGAACTGAGAGAATAGCAGCTACTGCATCAGCATGCATATTCTGATGGGTATGAAGTCTGACACTCACGTGTCTCTCTCTCCTTACTGACCACAACCCACAATGTTTACCACTGAACTGCCAGATAATCACAATGTCGTGGGACAATGGCCTAAACATATCATGCAAACCTGTGGACATACCTCATAAATCTCAACAGTGGACGGTATTTGTATCTATCCATTGTGATTTTGTAGTCTTCACACCTCATTAATGCCCATCTCAAAGACTAAGAAAGGGGCCAAGGCCTACATGAAGCCCTTAAATATTTCACTGTGGTGCCATGTCATTGGCAAATGAAAGTGCAACCCAGCTGCTTTGGACACAGTTAGCAAGTCTGAGCCACAGACTGGTGCACAGGCAATTACCTGTTAATGAGCATTACCTACTGAAATCAAGTCTGTATGTTGCTTTACTCAAACAGACAACAGTTTTGCAAGCTGTTTGCAGGGGTTCTGGTCAAAATAGGATTACTTCACTTTACCAGGTATGTAATACATGCCCCCATATAATGGGAATGGGGAATAGGGGTTACAACAGTAGGCATGCAGTACATCTATAGTAGTGACATGTTGGTGATACTCTGCTGTCCAAGAGCTACAGGCATGCCTCTCAACTGTCCCTGCTTTGAATCAAATCACAGCTCTGCCCCTGTTACTTCCTCCTACAATGGTCGGCTGTTGTAAGAAAGCTAGTGGATTATGAGTTAGACATATTGACAGTAAGTAAGAGTGTACACAGCTGTAATATCAAATTATATACTGTAATTTACCTCCTCTCAGTCTGTCAGTGTCACACAGAAATAGTTCTGACATTGTAAAGGTATCCCTGACTGTCCCTGATGTACTCTGGCTAGTCACTGTTTTGTTGACATTCGTACCTCATTGCTTGAGAGCTATGGCTAACATATCTGTCAACCCCTTACAGCAGGAATTCACATCATACCCATAATTAGTGGGGGGGACACAGGACCAAACTCAGTGACTGAATATACATATTGGCCATACAAAGTAAGATTATGAATAGACTAACATATATTACTGTAGCATAAGTGTTTTCTGAAGGGTCTGGCATGTGACAGATTCTCTATATTCTGACAACAACCATCAATGATTGGCCAACCATTTGTCATACATCCAGATGTGTGTGCTAAAAGGACCACATCCATGAGGCACACATTCACATTCTGAAAACATCTGTGTAGTAGAGAGGTATGATTCCTACAGGGAAGATATACTACAGCAGGTTTGCAATGCTGTCGGTCATTGTGGCACACTGGTGTAGCTGGACTGTCCCCATATAGTTGTTGTAATAGCACACAGCTATTTGTCTGACAGTGGCTATATGACATAGTAGTGGGACTTTGTTCGGAGGTGATACACCACAGTAGACTGCAGTAATGGGTGTAGAGACATACAGCAGATTCTATCACAGCACACAGGGACATAACTGGTGTTGCTACTATCTTGGTGATAGCCACACATGTAGTGTGTTGTTAGATTGCGGGGTATAATGTGTGAGGGGACTGGTGAATAGTGCAGCCCATTTTGGTTGTGCATGGTCTGTACATAGTGGCTGTCCATGTATCTGCTCCTGTGACACGTTCCCCTCTTGTTGTCTTTCAGGAATGATGTATCACAGGAGGCATCCACCATTTATAGCTGCAGAAAATAATGTTATCCTGGATGGCCTCAGGCTGCATCATCACATTCTGCTGTCCAGGAGTTGCCAGCATTGTGACCAACATGTACCACTGTGGACTGACCTCATCATGGTGGTGAACCAAACTGGCCAACAGGACAGGACTTATGAGCAGGTCTGACACCAGACCACAGATATAGTCAATGCTGTACAGCAAAGGGCAGCTGCTGTGGCCAGGGACCATGCTGCCATGGGTGGAGGTCCTGCAACAGAACAATCACTCTTGGCCACAGAGGAATTCCTGGCAAACCTGGAATCAACCACCAGCTCCCATGCATCCATCACCCCATACATTCTGGAGGTGGGTGCCACAGTGTCCACATCAGAGGAGTATCCAGGTAAGCTTACTGTGTTCATCAGTGTAATACTGTATCAGTCATTGTGGCAGGCTCCACATGCCAGTACATGGATGTCAGGTCTATCTGCATTGTGGGGGGGGGGGGTTGATTTTAACATACAGTCCTGCACACATAGACAGACTGTCAGCAATGTAGGCAGTAACACATTAGCTATTGTACATGTGGATAAATGCACATATTACCTTGTAACAATGCAACATTTTGGACTGCTGACAATACCTTTCCCTCACATTTACATAGGTATGTCAAGTGTGGCCAGAGTCCAAGATCCTGTACTTGGTAAGTGTGATAGTCTTGTTTTACAGATCATATATATACCCAAAGAATGTTAAGGACTGCCATGTTGCCCTAGGCACAACTGTTATGCTTAGCCAGAGTAGAATAGTTGTATGTGCCATTTTAGAGCAGTTAACTGAAGTACATAGAATAGGTAATCACAGCTGTGTATTTGCAGAAACATTAACACATTTACACTTATTGTTAAGGCCTATCAAGCCTGCTATACAGGAGGCAATCACTCCAAGATGCCTGTTTACACACAATAGAGAGATGGCACATACCTGAGGCAGTGATACTACAACTGGCATATTATGCTCAAGAAAGGTGCACTGAGTTTTAGGTGTAGGCTTATCAGATACACCGTCATATTGCTCAACTCACAGGTGTATTGTACTGGCAACATTAACTGGATGTAGCTGCAGTGCACATTATAAAGGGCCTATCCTGTCATGTATGGTGTGTGTTTGTGTGTTGTGCATGGGATCAGAAATAGGATGTGGGATGTGTAATGCAGTTGTGGCTCCTTATCTGTATGTGTCTGTGTGGATTACCATACATAATAGTGCAGGTAGTAATGTACTGATTTTGTCTTCCTTCTCACAGGTGAACTTGAGGGTTGCTGTCTGTCCCCCTCACAACCTGATGTCAGTGTCTCATCAGACTCTGATGATGATGGTGGCCATAGTGAGGTACAGGTAGGGTTGTTGGGGGCTGAATCTGTCTCAGGGGTTGACATCCCACTTCCTCCCCCATTGTGCCCACACACAGCCAGTATGCCCACACATACCCAGTCCCCTGAAACCACAGATATTGGACAGAGAGTGACAACATTGAACAGGACAATGTGGCAACTATGGCATCAGAGAGTGTAGATACTGGCCATAACCAGAGAGCTGGCAAAGTCTCACACAGGCATAGAGACAGGGGTACTTAAAGGAGGACTGCTGCCCATCTACCACCTGTCACAGGTGTCACATCACTGGTCATTCACCACATGTTTTGGTCCATCATGGAGGCACAGGCCTGTTCCGAATGCAACACCAGGCAGATACTCAAGATTATGGGTGCAGCATAGTCTGACATCCATGACTGCCTCCACTGCATTAGTGATGCCATGGATCATTTCACTGATGCAGTGGTCAGATGGTGGGTTGAGACTTTGTCAGTCTTTCACCACATATTATCTGTGTTAGAACATCTGGTTGGAGTAGGGCATCTTACATGTGGACATAGGCCAGCAACACCATCTGCTGAGACTCCACGTGGCCATGCACACTCATGCTCCTGCAGTGGTCGTACCTCTAGGACTACAGAAGGAAGTGTGCTGTCCACACCATGATGTGGCAGGCCATGGGCACGTGGCCCTTGGTGGTCCTGTGGGGGACATGGGCCCAGCAGACAGCATTTATTGTCAGCTACTAGCACCGCATCTGACCCTAGGCATGGTGGTGCCAGTGCCATTTCTGGCAGAGCCAGCTTCCATGTTTGTGGCCAGAGATGGTGAACTGTCCACTCTGCCATGTATGGTACACAGCTGTCCAACATACACACATTTAGGGCTAGCACTGTGCTTGCCTGTGTACATGCACACACTCAAACATCACCTGCAAGTCACCAAAGGACACACATGGCACCTTTCTGTGGCCCATCTAACCAAATCCCCTTCCTGACTCACACACATGCTGTCAATTACTTGGCACAGCCTAGGCCTCTGGCACCCCCACACCACACCCTGTGCATGTGATGATACCTGTGCTACATCCCTGCCATCCATGCCATCGATGTAGGGACATGCAAATATTTGTCTGATGCACAGGATGGCTATATTACTTTACATGTACTTGTGCAGTGATGTATTGTTATGCCATGGCAGGTGTTGTGGGCCATGACAGGTGCTGTATGCTGGCATGTGTCATGACTACACATTCAACTTTGTGCATCTATGTTGCATGATGCTAGACTGGCAGTAGTGTTACAGAATGACAGATGTCTCACAGACCTGCATATGTTTCTGTTCCAGGGATGTGTGGCTAAGCTATGGAGATTTGGCAACAATACAATGGCACAGGATGACATGGCAGCACAGCAGAAATATGACATTGGTAAGGTACAACTGTATACATGAGTGGTTACCTAGGTGCATATGTGTAGAACAGTGTGTCAGGGACAATGGGGGCAGTCAGCATAATCATGCATGCATACTCTATGACAAGGTCTTCTACCCTTGCTACATGTCACTTGGGTGTTCTAAACATACAAATCTAGGTGGTGGGGGTAGCAGTTATGCCTATGTAGATGAGGGCTATTTAGGACCAGCAGCTAGTCATAGGGCAGTAAAATGCATGACCATTGCACATAAATAGCCCATATGGCCATGTGCATACTGCAGAAAGGGAGTTGATTTATGTGAGATTAGAATCCCTACCTATCTAGTGGTACACACTATAGCATAATGTACTTATCACATGTGCCATGGAGTTTATCTGATGTTAGATTGTCATTCAGTGCTGTTAAAGTGGATGACATTAGCAGGCCTTGTAAAGGAGGCCACTGTAGAGGCTGGCAGGTAGTCACAGGACCTTAAAATATATACCCATTGGACAGAGATAGGCCATACATGCATGTCTTTACTGCTGCAAGGGGATATATTTACACACAGAGAGTCATGAGTCACCTGTTTTGAGATTAGAATGTCTCCCTTTCTAGAAGTACACACTAAAGTACAATGTACTTATTGCATGCACTGCAGAGCTTACCTGCTATTAGATTGTCAGCCAATGCTGTTAAGGTGGATGACATCAGCAGGTGTTGTAAGGGAGGTCAATGCTGAAGAAGACACTAGTCACAGGACCAGAAAATCAATAACCATTGCATAGATATAGGCCAGATGGGCATGCCTGTACTGCAGTAGGGGAAATATCTACACACACACCCACACTCACACACACACACACACACACACACACACACACACACACACACACACACACACACACACACACACACATGTGTGCACACACACACACACACACACACACACACACACACACACACACACACACACACACACACTAGGTGGCTGATGTGAGATTAGAACCCCTACCTACCTACTATTACACACTGCATCTCATAGTAGTTATTGCATGTGCCACAGGTTATATCTGTTGTATGTGTGGATGCAGTCACAGTACTTGTGGACTATGCAAAGTGGCCTTGTATTTCACAGCATGTGTGACCTGCAGAGTGAACCTGCTTGATGCTGTTATTGCATCTAGTGTCCCAGCAGTAGGCTACCAGTTAATACCCCTGCTATGTGTGTACAGTTACCAGTATCACCATGTCTGGGTGATTGCAGTTTTGCAAGTGGACAATTGGCCAATGACAATTGGCCAATGACAGTATGGCCTGTCCAAGTCCTGTGTTGCAACCATTGCACATTACACCACCTGCTCACCTTTGTCTGTTTACACAGTGACATTCCACTGGCACAGGGTTCTGTGGATGAGTGGATTATGTCCTTTTGCGGCCTTGGTCTGTTACCTTCAGACAATTGTTATGTGTGTATGTGCTTCAACAAAGTATTAGTTTAAGGGTGTGCAAACTTATGCACCCAGCTTACTGTACATTTTTTATTTTTTTATATTTTTCCCCTAACACATTTATTTGCTTTTCAATTGAATTGTACAGGTTATGGGTCACATTAAAGGTGGGAACATTTTTGAAATTATTTATTGTGGTCTAATTTTTTTATATCACAAAAACCTGGCATTTTAACAGGGATGTGTACACTTTTTATATCCACTGTATTTCCACATAGCAATTCTTTGGGAAGATGAGGCAACAGACATGGGGTCAATTTAGCTAAGTCTAGGAGCATGCCCAGTGTGACTGTCAGTACTTACAAGATGACTCCAGGCCAGATCTATCTGTACTCCAGTCCAGGATTTTGTGTGCTGCAGCCACAGTCCAGCACCTCCCTGATATTTTGTCCAAGGCATTCCCCGGCTATTTGCTGAACATATGTGACCCATACCTATCAATTGTACAGATTGTAATAGAATGTGTAGAGTTTAGCATCATATTTTTGGTATGTTTTACAAAGCATTGTAATTTTCTGGCACATTAGGGGCAAAACATTATAGACTGACGTTAGAAAATGATGAAAGAGATTTGAGTTACTGACTCCATATGCATCAGGAGATTCATGCTAATGTAAGACCTGTTATTCTATCAATTTTCCTCCATACTGGATCGGTCAAGGTCTGGGTTAACAACGACCACCACCAGTACTGTTAGCCAACAGGGTGCTGGTGGAAATTGGACTACTGTTGGCTGAAGGAGAAGAGGAGGGGGAAGGCATGCCCGAAGGCAGGAAGAGAGGAGGAAGGTTAGAAGTGTAGTAGTGAGTGTAGGAACTTTGAATGTTGGCAGTATGACTGGTATAGATAGAGAGCTAGCTGATATGCTGGAGAGAAGGAAGGTTGATATATTGTGCGTGCAAGAGACCAGATGGAAGGGAAGTAAGGCCAGGTGTATAGGAAGCAGGTTCAAATTGTTCTATCATGGTGTGGATGGCAGGGGAAATGGGGTAGGGGTTATCCTAAAGGAGCAGTATGCCAAGAATGTTTTGGAGGTGAAGAGAGTGTCTGATAGAGTGATGTTTATAAAGCTTGAAATTGATGCAATGGTGAATGTTGTTAGTGCATATGCTCCACAAGTTGGGTGTGGGATGGATGAGAAAGAAACATTTTGGAGTGAGTTAGATGAAGTGGTGGTGAGTGTACCCAAGGGTGAGAGACTAGTGATTTGGAGTGGACTTCAATGGGCATGTTGGTTAAGTGAACAGAGGGGATGCGGAAGTAATGGGTAGGTATGGTGTTAAGGAGAGGAATTCAGAAGGTCAGATGATTGTGGATTTTGCGAAAAGGATGGATATGGTTGTGGTGAATACGTATTTTAAGAAGAGGGAGGAGCATAGGGTGACATACAAGAGTGGAGGAAGATGCACACAGCTGGATTATATCCTATGTAGGAGGGCCAGTCTGAAGGAAATTGGAGACTGTAAAGTGGTGACAGGGGAAAGTGTAGTTAAGCAGCATAGAATGGTGGTCTGTAGGATGACATTGGTGATCAAGAAGAGGAGAAGGAGTGTGAAAACAGTGCCAATGATTAAATGGTGGCAGTTAAAAAAGGGTGATTGTGAGGTGGAATTCAAGGAAGAGTTAAGACAGGCACTGGGAGGCAGTGAAGAGTTACAGAATAGCTGGGTAACTACAACAGAGCTAGTAAGGGATACTGCTAGAAAGGTGCTTGGTGTAACATCTGGACAGAGGAAAGAGTTCAAGGAGACCTGGTGGTGGAATGAAGAAGTACAGGAGAGTATACAGAGGAAGAGGCTGGCGAAGAAGTGGGATTGTCAAAGAGATGAAGAAAGTAGACATGATTATAAGGAGATGAGGCGCATGGCAAAGAGAGAGGTGGCGAAGGCTAAGGATAAGGCATATGGAGAGTTGTATGAGAGATTGGACACTAAAGAGGGAGAAAAGGACCTGTACTGATTGGCTAGACAGAGGGACAGAGCTGAGAAAGATGTGCAGCAGGTAAGGGTGATAAATGATAGTGAGGGAAACGTACTCACAAGAAAGGAGAGTGTGTTGAGTAGATGGAAAGAGTACTTTGAAGGGCTGATGAATGAAGAGAATGAGAGAGAGAGAGAGAAGGTTAGATGATGTGGGAATAGTGAATCAGGAAGTGAAACAGACTAGCAAGGAGGAAGTAAGGATAGCTATGAAGAGGATGAAGAATGGAAAGGCTGTTGGCCCAGATGACATACCAGTAGAAGCATGGAGGTGCTTAGGGGAAATGGCAGTGGAATTTTTAACCAGATTGTTTAATGAATTTTTGGAAAGTCAGAGGATGCCTGAGGACTGGAGAAAAAGTGTTTTGGTAACTATCTTTAAGAATAAGGGTGATGTGCAGAGCTGCAGTAACTACAGAGGGTTACAACTGATCAGTCACAGCTTGAAGTTATGGGAAAGAATAGTGGAAGCTAGGTTAAGAAGGGAGGTGATGATTAGTGATCAGCAGTATGGTTTCATGCCAGGAAAGAGCACTACAGATACAATGTTTGCTCTGACAGTATTGTTGGAGAAATACAGAGAAGGTCAGAAGGAGTTGCATTGTGTCTTTGTGGACTTAGAGAAAGCATATGACAGGGTGCCTAGAGAAGAGTTGTGGTATTGTATGAGGAAGTCTGGAGTGGCAGAGAAGTATGTAAGAGTGGTACAGGATATGTACTAGGGTAGTGTGACATTGGTGATGACTGCAGTGGGAGTGACAAATACGTTTAAGGTGGAGGTGGGATTACATCAAGGATCAGCTCTGTGCCCTTTCTTATTTGCAGTGGTGATGGACAGGTTGATAGATGAGATCAGACAGGAGGCCCCATGGATTATGATGTTTGCAGATGACATTGTGATATTTAGTGAGAGTAGGGACCAGGTTGAGGAGACCCTGGGGAGGTGGAGATATGCTTTAGATAGGCGAGGAATGAAGGTCAGCAGGGCTAAAACAGAATATATGTGTGTAAATGAGAGGGAGGGTAGAGGAATGGTGAGGATGCAGGGAGTAGAGTTGGTAAAGGTGGATGAGTTTAAGTACTTGGGATCAACAGTTCAGAGTAATGGTGAGTGTGGTAGAGAAGTGAAGAAGAGAGTACAGGCAGGGTGGAATGGGTGGTGAAGAGTGTCAGGAGTTATTTGTGACAGACGGGTACCAGTAAGAGTGAAAGGGAAGGTCTATAAGAGGATAGCAAGACCAGCTATGTTATATGGATTGGAGATGGTGGCATTGACAAAAAGGCAGGAGTCAGAGCTGGATGTGGCAGAGTTAAAGATGTTAAGATTTGCACTGGGTGTGGCTAGGATGGACAGGATTAGGAATCAGTATATTAGAGGGTCAGCTCAAGTTGGACAGTTTGGAGACAAAGCAAGAGAGGCAAGATTGCATTGGTTTGGACATGTGCTGAGGAGGGATGCTGGGTATATTGGGAAAAGGATGCTAAGGATGGAGCTGCCAGGTAAGAGAACAAGAGGAAGGCCTAAGATAAGGTTTATGGATGTGGTGAGAGAGGATATGCAGGTGACTGGTGTGAAAGAGCATGATGCAGAGGCCAGGAAGAAATGGAAACAGGTGACCCACTGTGGCGACCCCTAACGGGAATGGCCGAAATAAGATGATGATGTCTGGCCAATAGTTAATCCTTCTCCTTATATTTGGGTCTTTGTCCCAGTAGTGTTCATGGTTTTGTTCCGATTCCCTGCTCTAAGAGGTTGAGAGGTATTATGTGACTGGGGTACATGATGTAACACACAACTATACCACACAAAAAAGTTTATTACATAAAGCTTTCGGGACTACACCCTTCATCAGTACTGATGAAGGTACTGATGAAGGGTGTAGACCCGAAAGCTTTATGTAATAAACTTTTTGGTGTGTTATAGTCGTGTGTTGCTTGTATTTGGCAGTAGCACCATCGTTGTTTTGGTACATGATGTAACACCACACAGAGGGTGACAATCTTTATTCCTCTCACTGTACATGATTTTGCAGAATGTCCAGCATTCTGTCCCATATGTCTGCTCTGTTCATCATACAGTTTCTGGTAATATAATATAAAATACATTCCACTGAATTATTATAAGTAATGACACAGTTAAGTTATGGCCTTAACATACTGCAGCTAATCTGATCTGTTGCAACCTGCTGTTATACTAGCTGCCTTTTAGGTTACTCAGAGCATGTATAATGTCTGTGGGTTTGAACCTCTGTTCCCCCCATTTTCTCTGGCTTTGCCCAGCTTCCATGCAGTGACATATTTTGGTGTTATGACAGTCTGTAGGACTCCTACCATATGAGTAACTCACATGCAAAAGTTGTAGGTGCAGCCAGCTTCGAACAATCAATACCATCAACCATGCTAATGTCCTTAGCCCAGTGAGCCACACCAGCCTCCAGAAAGTGAGGTTTAATCCTCACACTATCAACAGCATACATTCATACACTTTGACCCCTGCATTTTTGAAAAATACAACATGTGGCCAGGTACTGTGTGACAGCCCGAGAATTGTGTGGTCTGCTGATATATCCTTACAAACATACTGTTATTGCAGTTATATGGGAACACTGATGTATTGGGGTAGGGGCCTCTGGCATTGACAGTCATGCGTCTGTCCTATGACCCCACTATTTGGCATTTCCCTTGCATAATGCAGTGGGGTTTTCAGCCATATGGCATAATGTATATTATGGGGCACCCAGTATTGGACGGAGTACCTGTTGTCCCAAGTAGCTGTTAGTTCTCTGTAAGTAGCCCAGTAGCCCACTCGATTCCCTTACATACATGCAGCAGGTCCATACATATGCTACCATAGTCTAATACCCCATAAATTTGTTGTATAGGATAGTGACTTACCTTGTGAATGCAGTGGTTGAGAGACCTGTGTTTCAGGGCTGACTACGTCTGATGCATGCAGTACACAGCCAATACGTGTTTAGGTACAGGTTGTGTGGTGTGGCTGGCATCCTTTTTACTATGCATGCGAATTGGTGTAAGGTGTCAGTCTCTAGGACCTTAAGTTGTCAGTGCATGTGCCATGGGTTGTCTCTTGGCCAAGGGCAGGGTATACTGGGCATGCCTACTTCTGCCTACAGGGACAGCCTCAGGGGGTTCCTCCTCCGAGTCCCCCTGTGGCTGTGGCTGTGGGGACATAGGTACTGGTGGGGGGGCTGTGTATCCCTTCTCTCTGATGATCCTGCCACAGCTGTTTCCACAGGATCATATTGTGTAGCATGACACATACTGTGAACATCTGTGCACATGTGGTTGGAGAGTACTGCAGGGCTCCACCAGATATATTGAGGCAGCAGAACCATGACTTGAGCAGCACAAACACATGCTCTATGATGTTCCTAGTTTGCATATGTGCCTCATTATGGCATTCTTTGGTGGCTGTGTGTGAATTTTTGATGGGTGTTCTAGTGCGTTGCCAGCATCCCCCAGTAGATAGCCATACAGGATGTCCCTTCTGGCAAACATCCAGTACAGCTGTGATGTATGCCAGATATGGGAGTCATGATAACTGCCAAGGCTGCCAGCACACACATTCATGATAATGCCCTGGGCATTGCACATGACCTGGCAGTTGATGGAGTGATACCCCTTGCAGTTGATGTAGACTCTACCCTCCTCACTGGACAGTGCTTTGATGTGTACATGAGTGCAGTCTATGGTGCCCAGTACCTCAGGATAGTGTGCTATACAGTAGTAGAGTTGTATACTGCTAGCCCTCTCCTCAGGGGTGTGGGGTAAATAAATGTGATCACTGGCATATGTTAGCATGGCATCAAGGAACTGGTGGAGTACCCTGGATGCCGATGCCTGTGAAACCCCCATCATGTCCCCATTTGGTCTTTGGAAAGTACCTGTCACTAGTATCCTAAGTGTTACACATACCTTTGTTTCCAGTGAGATGGGTTCACCTCTGTTAGCTGTGGGTCTGAGTTGAGGGCAGCAGAGCACGGTGAGGTCTTGTAGTATGTCCCTGTCCACCCTGTAGCACTCTACAATCATGAACTCATGTAGCTCCTGGAAGGTTACCCTGTGCCTGAACACTCCTCACTCTAGGCCTACTGTCTACAGCAGCATCAGGACCGACCTCAGCATCTAGCACATGCAGATGTAGCAGAGCTGCAGTTGCCCCTAGCATTGCTTTAGTTAAAAATCCCACATTTGTACTCCAGTAATGCAGAGTTTGGGAGTAAAATCAGATTGTAGGATTTATGTAACTTTTCTAGCGGTCTACTGTAGGTACAGCCTGTGTGATCATTCCACCTGCCAAGTACATCATTATCAGTGTTTTAATGGCCCAGTTTAAGTGGTATAGGGTCATCAGTAATTTATATATGATTGGCTTTCTTGGGCAATTTTCTTTTCTTTTCTTTTTTTTAAAGCCTTCCCTGCTAAGCACTGGGACACAGCATGCAAACCCATGCCACAGATATAAACAATGCTCAGCACTCAGTGGACACACCCCCATAGATGGGCATGCTCAGCACAGAGGTGCACCATGCAAATGCTCTCAAACTAGCTAAAACATGTGCCCCAAAGTTAAACAAGTTTAGCAGGCACTAGGCACATCCCCTGCTCAGCTCAGTGGCAAGGATGCAAACAGGTGCCGCTGAGCTCCAATGTGCTTAAAGAAATACAGGCACACTCCCTTTTGATGTCCTCTACCTCTTCTGTGGACACCAACATGGTTCTGGGGCTACAGGGATGTGATCTGTGGGCACGGATACCCATTTTTGCTATTCAGGAACCCCTGCTCATTTGCATACAGATTTGTGCACACAACCAGGAAACTACACTATTCCAGACCCTGCCTCCTTAGCAACCACATACATCTACCATTGTACATACTCTATGCAAGGCCCTATAATGCATTATTGTCACATATTTTATTTTTTCGATTTTACACTTTTAAATATTTTCCTATTGCATAACGGCATGTTTGCGCACAGCTACATGCTGCGCAAACATAATATGAGTATAAACAAATAATTATTTTAAATTATTTTCCATTACTTTTTGGACACACAGGGCATAGTCTTGCACATATCTGTGTCTGCTATGTTATTTCTATCCTTCTAACTAGGCTTTTACAGCCCCTGTTCACTTTTTTATCTCATGTACATGGATTTTTTTTTGTGTTCACTTTGGACACCAAAATATTGTCTGCAGGACTGCCTGCTTGCTGGATTCCTCCAACACCATCATTTGCTTACAATTCACCTGCTTATGAGGTGAATTGCATGCCAAGGACACTTCCGTGTTTGCACACTCATGCACGCCCCTCAGCTCAGCTGGATCGCATGGCTGCTTACTTCCATGTAAGCTCCATGCCACTATGCCTACATGGAAAATTAATCCATGTAGACTTTATTGAATTCCCCCTTAAATCTAAAACCAAATGACATTATCAGTCAGTCTGAACTTAAAAACTTAAATACAAAATATGTTGAAATTCTAAATCATAAAGTTTCAATAAACCTGGAAAAACTTAAACTTCAGGCATATTCAATAAACTCTTTAAACTGAAACTTGCTCTTAGATCAAAGAACATGAATAAGCTAAATCATACCAAAGAAATTATAACACATATAAATAATAAAAAAAGAAAGAAGAACATCTATTAAAGGTATTTTGAGAGTTTTAAAATAGTTTATGAAAATATAAATAATAACACAAATAACCAAGATAATGATGATATAGCTGAAATGTTTCCAAGGGAAAGTATAAAGAATAAATAAACAAGTGAACAAATAAAAGAAAAATGAATGACCATTTTAACAGAAGTAAAAGATCAAACAAAAAGTTACAAAATAATGAGGTACCGGGTTTAGATGGTCTTATACAAGAACTATATAAAATACTACCAGATGATGCAGTTAAAATATTAGATAAGGTCTATAGAGAAATAAAAACAACTGCTGAAGTCCCCCCCATCATGGAAACATTCCCTTATATCCCCTATTATAAAACAAGATAAGGATCCTAAAAGTGTTCATACAGAATCATTATGGACTATAAGATGTTCATCTCCATTTTAGCTAACAGAATTAATCTGCTTATACCTAAACTAATTAACAATAATCAAACTGGGATTATTTTAAATAGACAAGTACAGGATAATATAATAAGAATACATACATTAGTAGACTATGCAAATAAAAATAAAAAATAACTTTCTATCATTAGTCTCGATTTAGATAAGACTTTTGACTCAGTTAATTGGTAGTACCTGTTTAGTGTATAGTTTCTCATCTGAGCTAATTGCATTAATTTCTAAGTTATACAGTAATGCTTGTGCTTATGTTAAAATATGTTCTTTTCTTTCTAATTCCTTTACATTATAACAAGGTACAAAACAAGGCTGTCCATTATCACCTTTACATTTTGCATTAGCTATAGAACCCTTTGCTAATAGTATTAGATGCAATAAGAACATACGTGGTATCAAAACAAATGAAGATTTTGAACTAAAGATTCACCACTTTGTTGATGATATTTTACTAACAATAGGAAATGTAGAACATTCATTAGAACATATAATTAGCTATGATTTGCTTATGATCACCATTGATATCAAGGACCTTTTTTCAAGTATACCCCACATGGAAGGTTTGGAATGGTTCAGTGATTTCCTTAATAAAGAAACCTGTCTGAGTAATAAGATTACTAACTTAGTGGTTGAACTGATGGAGATTGTCTTGCAAAATAATTTTATTTTTTTCAATGGGGAGTTGTTCAGGCAATGTGGAGGGGTAGCCATGGAGGCATCATGCGCCACATTTTATGCAAATGTGGTACTTCATAAATGGGAACACGCATTTGTTCTGGTACCCCCTTGGAAGCAGTATATTCTCTTCTACAGGAGATACCTGGACGAGATTTGCATTCTCTGGGGAGGTACAGAGGATGAGTTAAGGGAATTCCTCAGATACATCAACACCACCACTAGTTTTCTGCAATTCACGCACTCTGTGGATCTTCATGAATTGCATTATTTGGATATTACTCTATACAAGGACTACACTTGCAACACCTTCCAGTCTAAGCTGCACCGTAAATCCACCTTTTCTAATTCTTTGCTACATTATGAGAGTGCACACCCTTTTTATCAAAAAAGGGGAATTGTAAAAGGGCAGCTCATCAGAGCTAGTAGAATTTGTAGCACTTATGAAGATTATAAACTAGAGGTGGAAGTTTTGCAAGCTTTATTTCTGGAGAGGGGTTACCCCTTGGATCTTTTCAAGAGTTTGGCTGACGAGGTTGGTTCCCTAAGAGACACTGTTTATACCCCTATTTTAGGGAAAGGAGCGGAAGTGGTAACAAGACCAGCTTTCAATACACCGGACAATTTCAGGAACAGTTTCATTTACACATATTCCTCCAATTCAAAGGAAATGGAAGAAACGGTGTTGAAATATTGGCCGGTTCTTGCCCTTTATGAGGAATTTAGAGACCTTTTGCCCCCAAGACCCAACTTTGTAAGGAAGAGGGGTGCAAATTTTAAGGAAATGTTTGAAAAGAAACATAAAATTAAAAAGAAGGTCAAGCAACCAAGAATAGGTACATACAGGTGTGGTGCTTGTAGTCAATGTCATGCCATTCTGAATGACAAATCCTTATACATTCCATCAAGAAGGTTTAGAGTTCAGTCAACAGGTTTTTATACCTGCGGTACTAAAGGGGTGATATATTTGGGCTTTTATACCACATGTAAAAGTTTTTATGTGGGAAAGACCGAAAGGGAGCTCAGAAAATGGATTTATGAGCCTTTTTATGACATTACTAGAAAGAAGGAATCCAATGCCTTTTTCAAGCATTCCCTCAATTGTTCAGAAATTAATATAAAATTTGTAGTTCTTGAACAAGTGGAGTTGGATGCTAGGGGTGGTGATTGGGAATCGACCCTTGAATATCGTGAGCTCTTATGGCAGTTAAGATTAGATGCAGGAAGACCTCCTGGGCTTAATGGCACCATTAGCATTAAACCTGTGCTGAAATTAAGAAGGGCAAGATTATAATTATATGCATATATTAGGTAAGCTTCAGGCACACGTCTCGATCACAGTTGTTGGGGGGATTTATACTAGTAATAATTTAATAACCTCTGAATTTTTCTATATATATACATATTTTTAAATAGTTTTTTTTAAATAAACAAATATTGTATAATAATTGTTGTGGCTGAACGTGCCATTTACAGATTTATTGATATGAACATTTAATGGGGGGTTTCATTATTTTTAAATGATGGTTCATATTTTAGTATTGAGCTAATGTTTATTACATTTTAACATGTCATTGTTAACTAGGATGTATATTTTACATTTTCTAACTACCCAGCATTTTTTTACTGGTGGATGGTACTTCAATTTATTGGGTTGTAATGAGTTTGTATATTTAATATATGAGACTTTTTTATGGTCTATTTTTCAGCTTTGGAAGTAATTGCAATCTATTTTTGTTTTATTATATGTATAAAAGGTTGAAGTTTCCCTTTAAGGTATTAATTAGCAGCCGTTTTTTTCAATTTATGGAATGGCTGCCAAGGTATATAAGGCACTTTTGTGTAACAAAATGGCATCACTTGACAAAACTCAGAATTTTCTGAGTGAAAGCGCTTGTGTTTAAGAGTTTTTTCTATCTAAAATAAAGGACGTTGTATTTCACTTAATATTTGCTGTCGCTCTGCTTCCTGGTTTTGGATTTTTGTTATCTGGTTTGGTGCTATTTTTCATTTAGTTCTATGAGTCAGTTTGAAGAAATCTGAAACTTAAGATTTAATCATAATAAAACAAATACATTATTAATTAATAAAAAAATAATAAAATTTCATGCAAAAAATGTTCTAACTTCAATTGTAATAGCAATCAAATAAAATACCTTGGTATAACCATTGTCTAATGGTAAAGAAATGATACAAACTTTCAGCAGGTTGTTGATAAAATTTTAAGTTTAGTAAGAAATTGGAACAAATTCTTCTTTACAATGGAAGAATGGTTAATGCTTATTAAAATGGTAATTTTCCCTAAAATATTGTTTGGCTTAGAATCTTTAGTACTATCTCCACCAAAACAATTGATGAGGAAGATAAATAATATTCTACTTAAATTTTTTTGGCATCCTAATAAACCAAGAGCTTCCTTTGATTGGCACAAAAACGGTTGGGATAATGGTGGAATAGGATTCCCTGATATTCAATTGTATGATCCTTCAACAATTTTAAAAGTTATAGTGTTGTGGATAAATTCATCTTATAATTCAAAATGAAAACAAATGCATCAAGAAATATTATTAGTAATTGATAAATATATCACAACCAGTTATAAACAAATAGTAGCTAATAGTTTTATCTGGTTATTAAACAATTTTTGCATAAATGGTATTACACCCTCTTCTCAAATTCCCTATTTAAATAACACAATTTCCTCTTTTCAAAAGTGCACATATTCTAACAATTGTATTAAAGACTTAATATTTTCTATGTTCCATTTGCATATGCAAATGACTACTTAGAATCTCATAACTTCAACAAAATGCTATTATTGAAACAATAAATTAATTTAATTTATTGGCATCAATTCTTAAATGGTACAAATATGCATTTATTTATTTATTTTATTTCAGTTTGATGATTCGGGAAGTCCACTGGGCCAAGAAGAGCCCGTTTTCAGTGGAGATCCAGGGAGAAAAGCTGTAAGGACAGTTACAAACAAACATAATGTCACATACATATAGTAAAATAGTCAGTTTATAAACATACTTAATGCAATGCAGTTTATATACAACAGGCTGAGACTACAGTAAAAATGCATATGAGGTATAATACAGTTATTCAAAGAAATACAGAATATTATTAAATCTAAGAAAATAGAAATAATAATAGGTGATTGTTGTCGGTTTTGTTTGATATATGTATATATACTGTTGAAAATTTAAGGTCCAAATACAATCAAGATTCTGAGAACTTGTTAATTTTACAAATATTTAGAGACTTTGTGATCACAGAGGTAAATAAGATATTTAACCTAGATAAGACTAGATAAGAAATTGTTCCCCAAATTATTGAAATTCTTAATAAATATCAATAATAATGCAATGAACAATAAATCATATTTGTCACAAATTAATAAAATTCTTAAGTTAGATTTCACATATTTAGACAATTCATATTGGAACTACTCCACAAAAATTAATAATGAAGACTTCTCTGAAGAATACAATAAATTAATATTAAAATCTACAGTTAAAACTACAGCTTCATTATATTAGACATTTTTCACTTGGAAGTTTTTATGTAGAGCTTTTGCCACTCCTATCAAAATTACAGTTATTTATAAATCAAATAGAATTAAATGCTGGAGATGTGATTCTGACTGGATGCGTATGGTATATGAATGTGAAGTCATCTCCCTCTTTTGGAAAGAAATTAACTTTATTTAAGCTCTATGGTCAGATAGATGTAATATTTCTAAATTTTTAGTTTTATTTAATGATCCATTTCCTGAGATAATTCCAAGTGCCACTTCTTTGGTCTATTCTTGCTATAGCCAGAAAAGTAATTACTAAAAATTGGATAATTAAAGTTACCCCCAATAGTGTTGAATTTATTAGTCTGGCAAAAATTATTTGCAGTAGTGAATTGCATACTATAAAGATGAGAACTTCTAATATTACACATTCATATAAATATTGGCTTAAATTTGAAGACTTGCTTGAAAACTATTAATTGCTTCTGATGTATAACTTTGATGTATTGATCAGCTGTGGACCTATGTAAATAGTTATTTGTTTGTTTTATAATTGATGTATTTATTATTTTAAAACCAAATAAAAAAATTTAAAAAAATCTGAAAATCAAAGTTGCAGAAGTATACACTTTTTTTCCCATCCATATCAATAATTTTCCCACCCTTATCAGAAAGACTAGGATTGGCACTAACTAAGTGCTTAGTAGCAGTGCAATCAACTAAAGCTTTAGCTGCTGGGTCAAATTTGGGAATAGTGTATAAAAAATTAAAAGACCAAGAAACTTTCTACATCCTATTTACCTTTTTAGAGGCAGCTGGCTATCAGGAAAAATGCAGGCAGTAACACACCCATCTTGTAAAGCAGATAGACCAGGAGGAATAGATGTAGCTTTTGAAGAATCCTTTTGTAACATCTCATAGTATTTTCTGAGGGACTGAGAAACCTCAGTGTTCTCCTACTGAAAATACTGGTACATTCTAGCAATAGTCTCAAAGAAAGAGAAACCCCCACAATGAGAATTAAAACCTGAGCTCTCCTATGAGCCTGAATCAGTAATTTGAGGAAAAAACTCTGAATCCATCCCTGCATCTTTCTGCTCAGATTAAGAATCTTGACTCTCTTCAGGATAGGAGGAATCCCGCTTTCTTTTACCAGAAATTACGTTACAAGAATAATTAGTAGCCTGAATTAAACCCTGAGCTAGCATCAGAAAACTACTCCTATCCAAAGAAATTTGAAGATACATGCTTAATTTTCTGTTTCTTTTTGACAGAAAAATGGGGCCAGCTGTGTTACTAATGGTAGCAGCCGCTTCCCTAGGGATAGGTACAGCATTCTGACACAACAGAGAAACCTTCCCATTTCCCTTTCCCTGGAGTGACAAGAGTGACTCTCCCTTGCAAATTGATGGGATCCTAACAGCCACAGAAGATGTGGCTAGCCCCCCAGTCCATAGTGGCTGTAGATGTTATAGCAGAGGTATCTGAGGTAAAAGATGAGTGGTGAGATACAACAAATAGCCACAGAAGAGTCATCCACCTGTGACTGAGGCAAAATTTTAGCCTGCTGTGGTGGCAAAGGCTGTTTGCTTAACTTCTTCCTTTTGTGGCTGAAAGAAGGACTGACAGTGAGACTGGTAGTCTGTTCCATGGCCAAGAATAAAATGGTGCCCCTTTCTCATGAAAGACAACAGTAATTGTTGGTAAGCACAAACAGTCCATAAAATTAACTTTTTTAACAGAAAGAAACATAGTAAAAAGCACTTTAAAGCACTATGCCAGGCCCACAAATATAAAATAAACACAAGTCTAGGTGCTTTTTGCTTTGTGGGAACTAATATGTTGCACAATACTGTACGCTGAGTGATATATTAGCAGGGAAGGGTTATTGCTGCACTGTATAGTACACAGCTGCAGTCTCATGGGTTCACCTTGCTGGGACCAGCCAGCACTCCAATGCTGCTAGCTCCATGACTTGCATATAATCAGAAGAGGGTTGCTTGCTTATGTACATCATGCATGCAGTACAGTGCCTTCACAGTGGGATTAGACTGCTTACAATGTCTTACCACATTGTGTAGGTTGTTTTATGACTTTAAATAGTGCTTTGGTGTGCTATTCTCTGGTGTACCAATTGCTCTGTGGTACATCTTGTTCAGGAATAGAATTTGGAGTTTATGGAAGGGAGAAAAAAAACATTGATTCCTCCAAAATGTCTATTGGGAAATAAAAGATTTACATGACTGGATTGTTATGAATGCTGATGGATGAATCCATTTATGGATAACCATACAACTGTACAATGTGAAGAAGTATGCTAGGCTTCTGCTTTCTTTCATGAGCTGATGTTACTTTTCTGTTCAAAGTTTCTGCCAGCTGGATTTATCAATATGGAGTAAAAGAGAAAGAGGTACAGGTTGTATTGTAAGGTCAATTTTCAAATGTGATGTGCATCAGTGGGCAGCAGGTTAGTGCAATTTCCATGATGCACACGCTCAGTAGTATGATGCAAAGTGAAAGCAGTGTGGCAAGGTTATATATGCACACATACATTGTGTGAACTCCCAGCCAGTAAATGATCAAATGGGCAGCAGGGCACCTTGATAGACGTTAACAGCAACAGGATGCACATGGTGTGTAGCATGATGTAAAGTGACTTTAGTGCAGCCTTCACACATTAGTACACAATGTGTAGCACTCCAGCTTCTGAATGACACGGATGGGCACCAGGGTAGCACAATGCACATTATCAGCAGTGCAATGCACATGGTCTGTAGTGTGATGCAAAGTGACACTTGTGAGGTAAGCTTCATAGACAGACATCCTGTTTGGCCTCAAAGCTCTTTAATAAGTAAGACTGGATTCCATATGTGTGGTAACTCATCAGATTATGGGTAAAAATCAGGGATGACAATACTAAATTACGTCATTAGGAAAATAACTGTACTGCAAATACTGTTGTCATTTTGTGGGAGATTATGCTGTAGCAAACAACATGGAAAAGTAGCACTTAATGGATATCCAAGAGTACTGTTATACAGGCATATTGAAATCAGAAAGGACAACTGGTAATGGTCCAAGGACTGCAGTGACAACACATATACATGGTGGCAACAGACACTGTCACAGAGCAGTGTAGTGTATCAGGTAAGTCTTCATACAATGTGACATGGAACTAACAGGGTGGGGAAGCTCATTATGATAGGGCACAAGGATCAGGGCAGTACAATCTACAGTCCCAATGAGAGGCTCAACATGAAAAGCACAGGGGACAGACAGGACAGGTCACAGTCCTGTTGGGAAGCTTAACCTGGCAGTTCACAAGGAACAAAGTCAGGCTTAGTCATTGTCTTGATGTGTAGGTGACGCTGCACTGTACCATGTATGTGCTGACAGCATGGCCATCAATGCGGAAACAGTAGAAAGAGTGAGAAGCACAAAGTTTCTGGGAGTGAACATAGATGAGGACTTGTCTTGGAACACCAATACAAATGCCATAGTCAAGAAAGCACACCAGAGATTGCACTTTTTAAGAAGGTTGAAGAGAGTGAATCTCCCTTTGACAGTTCTCACTACCTTCTACAGAGGTACTATAGAAAGCATCCTGATGAACAACCTCGTAGTATGGTATGGAAGATGCTCTACCTCTGAATACAAATCCCTCCAGAGAGTGGAGAAGACAGCTGAGAGGATCATTAAGACCACCTTATCCCCTATCCTCAACTTGTACTTATCCAGATGACTCAGTAGCAACAGAGGAATAATTAAAGACTGCACTCACCCTGCGTACAGACTGTTCCTGCATCTATCACCTGGAAACCACTTCTGAAGCATACGTTGCAGCCACAAGATTCAGGAACAGCTTCTTCCCTAATGTCATTAGGCTGCTGAACTCTAGTAACCACTATGCTCCATGATAGCCATCTGGGTCAGTAGAAACTGTAGAAGCTTGTTGCAAATTGTGCATTAACCCGGCTACCAATCTCGTCTAATACTTAGTGCAATATTCACCATGACTGTAATTTACAGGCCATCTAGGGCAGTAGCAATGTGGTAAAATACCTATTCTTTCAGTGCAATACATATTGCAAATTCATAAATTAACCATAGTGCAATACTCTAAGGTCCATAGTGCAATACTCTAATGTTTACAATGCAATACTCAAATGCCTCTTTCTGTGAAAGGATGGTTAATGACTTAACCAAGTACCTGTGCAATACTAAAGTCTCATGCAAGTAAGTGTTCACTTCGAAAAGTGTTAAAATATGTTTCTAATTATGTGCAATATTAGTCTACCTACCTGCACGTCTGTGATGTAATAGCTAGGTGCTATATGTGTAAATGTTTGTGAAAATAGTCTATATGTTGTCTACACATTGAGTCCGGAGACACAGAATTTTGTTCAGTTTTTGCACTTGTGTGATTTCTAAATGACAATAAAGTTTACTTTGATTTTGACTTTGACTATTTTAGGGGATATTGGTAGTCCAGTACATGAACTACAGAGTGTGCATATGTCCATTAGCCAGCAAACATGGCGAGCATGACCACAGCTGACACAATATGGCGCAGTGTCTGAACAGCTATAATTTATCATTGCATAGTGCTGTTTTCACAAAAAGGGTATTGAGAACAATATAGATGCAATTTTTTGGCTGATACAGGTACACAATGGTCCACATATGTAACCCACATGTCCTGGCATGAGACTGAAGAACAATAATAGCTGAAGAAGCAGTAAATCACAGAGGAGACAGGGGTAGTACTACAGGTACTATGTACATGTAGCAAGTGTATCTCTGAAAAGAACAAAACTACTCGGGCCTTCCGAGGGAAAGAGTGGTAGGGACTAATGCAGGGCATCAATGCAGTGGGAGGCCATAATTTAGAGGATTATGATTGGGTTGCTGATCGTAACCTACTTATTATGTGTTCAAGACATGGATGCCAAGAAATTCACCTCTCAAGTGAAGCTCGAGAGGAGAATCTTGGCATTCATGTTGAGAACACATAATAAAAGGTTACAGACAGTGAGGTGACCATAATGTTTTGTAGTGCATAGAGTTTTATCTGCTCCATGAGCTACTAGTTACATGGGAAAAGAATTGCAAAGTGATTTGTCAGCTTTCAAAGCCATAAAATACTTAGCAGATGCTGATAGAAAGAGTGTAATGCTAGATGTCATGTTTCATTTACACTTAACTTTCATGCCTCTCAACTGACCAGATTTTCACAGAGCATTTAGATTATTGCTTCATGTTTTTGGTTTGTTCCTCATAATGTGTGTGCTTTTGGACAAACCAGTGAGGACTGAAGTCACTAAATAATGACATACATTGGAGTTTCAGAGTTTGTATCAATCATAAAACACATCCTGTTATTCTAGCAACTTTCTAAGTTCATTAGAGGAATTTAGGGGCATGTTACCACTACAGAAAGCAGGCAGAAACAAATATTTTACTGACACTGTCATTTAACAACTTAAGCAGAAGTTGCTTAACATTTGTTAAGGTCTGGTCCTGTGCCACTCTGGCGCTTAACTGGTTTGTCTTTTTCCAAATATCACAGTGTAACCACAGTGCTCCATGCACTACAAGACAATAATTCAAGTAAATTGCAGGCTCAGTAATATTTTATTCCATTTCAGGACCACAGGAAATTACCAAAGACGAGATGACCATTGGGGGTGGACCATCTATACAGAGAGGTGTTACAGAGATGGAGGAATTCTTAGTATTCTTCACTGGGAAAGAGTTGGAACATCATACCTATTGGTGGCTTGGATGTGGGGGGTGAGGTAGTGATTAGTGTCTGAGAATCTGTAGGGGATGCCCCAAGTGAATAGTGGTATATGCTATTCCTGTAAGACAGCGACTCTCACATTTGAATGGTTTATTCAAGCACATATACATTTAAGTCACACAGAGACTTCAGGGCTGCAAAAGTAATAATCTGTACCATAAGGTATGTATTTGCCCATAGGATGTATATCTTATTAGCATGTAGCAGTCTGTGCACCACAAATTGGTGAGAGCACAAACGTGATCCAGCATGTTACCTGCTTTCATTCTGAGGATCCAGTACAAAAGGTCTGAAAATGCCTGATATCATTAGGTCTGTACTAGATGCTTATGATGACACTGTTTTATGACAGTGAAGGGCATTCTCATATCACTCACAGCTGAGGTAACAGTGGACAGGCAGGATGGACCTCCTGCATTATCCTTGTTCAGCTCAGATCATCTCTTTCATGCCAGACTCCCACCTGCTACATGTGTTCTCATCAAAGATGGTCTCAAAGGACCACACAACCTCCAAGGTTTGAGCATCTAGCATAGGGGAGATGTGTGCAAGTTGCCATTACCACCATGGCTTCAGAACTTTCACAGACCTTGGGTTCATCATTCACAATAAACTGTAGATATGCATTGTGGTGACCCAGGCACAGCCAGTATTCAAACTATTCCAAAGATGCTGAGTGTGCTGTGTAGCCTGTGTGAGGATTGGCAGTCACAGTAGGGACAGCAGCACATTCTGCAAAATAAGCAGAGTGACATGGTGCATAGGAACCAGGACCAGTCATGCTTGTCAAGATCATTTGTGGCCCAAATGGCAGCCATTGGCACACTCATGCAAATGCTGGTAACTGGCTATTATGCCTTTGCTATAGGTGAATGCAAATTGCATGACTGCATGCCATGTTTATGTGATGGCTCACACCATTTAAGAGATGGCTTCACTGTCCACAATTGTCTCTGCCAGTGGGTGTGGACACTCCCATGGATATGGCTAATTCTCTTTCTGACTCCACCTTGGCACACTACCAAACATGCCAATCAGGGCACCACAGGTCAATATCATCATGTTCCCCTGTAACCCTATCAATAGTGAAACCTACTCTTACGCATTTATGGGGTTGTGAATGCCAATGTTATACTGAAAAGCCACAGTGGAGCCACAGCAGGGTTCCTGTATATGCTTCTGATGCAGCATGCCATCCTTGAACAGGATGGCATCAGTCCTGACACTGCAGGGAATGGTACAGCCAGCCAGTGTGTCCTGCCTCTGAAAGCTCCACCCCATCCTTGGATGTCAAAATCCCAGATTCTCCAACCTCCTAGCCATGTGTGCAGCTGTGACGATTGGGGAGAGATGGGCAAAGCTGACAGCCTAGTCAAATAGAATTTGATACATAATTCTATCAACTGTATAAATAAATGTAAAATACAGGCATGTTTTCTTGATAATAAATGTAAAATACAGGCATGTTTCTTGAGTGTAAAGAATACTGTGAAATGTGGAACTGCAAAATATATGACAACATTGCACTCTACTAGCACAGTGAAGCATGTTGTGACCTTTTCATGTTAGAATTTGGCTCCACTGCAGCTGTATGAAGGTTTCATGCCCATTGTTTTTAGGCTAAAGTTTATTACCAGAATTTAGATGTGGAAGGTACTTTATTGCTCTAGTTTCTGTTAGAATATAGCTGTGAAATGTCTTCTATTGTTGTAAGTTTCTGTGCAGGTGTTAGATTGCTAAATAATGCAGTTTGTTTGCCTGGGGAAACCTAAGTGTCAAAAATTATGTAATTTGGGGAGGGACTCAGCAGACATGCTTGTTAGTAATGTTTAAATGCTATTTTTCACAAGAGACTGGTAGCATTTTGATCTTGGATATCCACTTATAAGCACTCTGCCTTGTGCTCACATGTATGTTTTAGCACTGTGATTTCTTGTAGGAATAGTTAAAGCTAGGAAAGATTAATTAGGTATTGTTCTTTGAATTCAGACCTGTCCTAATGTATTAATTTAAGTTTCTGTGTGATCTCTAAACTCTTAGATATCTATGTGGTGTAGTAGTTTTGTCTTGTGTTTTAATTATTTATTATTAAATATTTTTAAAACCTTCTACATGTGGCTGATTTGTGTAGAGATAAGCTCTAGAGTACATTGCATATTTATAGAGGTTATTTATTTATTTATTTTTATTTTACATTTGTTAACCGGGAAAGTCTGACTTGGAAAGAGCCAATTTTCAGTGGAGGCCTGGGGAGAAGCGTTCCAGCTGCGTGTCTTTGTAATGTGGAAGGAAACCAGAGCACCCAGAGGAAACCCACATGAACACAGGGAAGACATGCAGACTCCACACAGAAGGCACCACAGCTGAGAATCAAACTGGAGAACCTCTTGGTGTGAGGCGACAATGCTACCGCTGCACCACTGTGCCATCCTGTATTGTAATAGGCCACTCTAAAGTAAGCCTTGACTGTTAGTCATACTACCATTGGATAATAATATCGCACAATAATAATTGGACACCCTTTTAAGGGCCTTTTAGTAGCTGATATTATTAACTGGGTAGTGGCAGTAATTACTACCGTATAGTCTGGGTAAAGGGGCACAGTTGGAGAATCTGTGTCAGCCTTTCCCAGGAGTGTCTGTGAAGTTGTATAAATACTTATCTCAAAGTGTGTGTGTGTTATGTCAGCTACTTGGCAGGGACACGAAGCACTGGTTGGACAGAGAGGGTACTGGATGTTTTAGCTTGCCCAATTAGGCTGAGACCTGGACCCTATAGCTGTGCCAGTGGGGAGTCTTATTGGGGACCTGGTGAGCAAAGGAGCAACCAGCCCCAGACTGACTGTGATCTCTGTGTGCACTTAAGGGAAATTGTACTTTACTGTGTGTATTAGTTATCCTTTCCTCTTCTAGGAGACAACCTCCCTGGTGTTAGTGGTGAGGATTGAGGCTCCTTGATTGCTGGGCCAGAGCACGGTCATCACAAGTGTTTGGCAGTGGTGGGATCTACGTCACATACTAATTGGCTTGTAGTGGTGTGGGTAGAGTGAATTCCTGTAGCTTATGTACAGTGATCTCTAAAAGTGTTTTGTACTCTAAAACAGCCACACAGTGTATACTCAGAGTTCAGATCACAATTGTTTTATTTCTTTTGTTAGCTTAGTGTTAGTCAGGGTGAGCAGGCAGCATGTCAGCCGAAGAGTATGGAAAGCTGACAAGGAGCCAGCTGGTGGGGATATGCCAGGCTAGGGGACTGGTGCATGGAAACCTGACTAAAGCAGACTTGATTGCAGCCTTGGTTACAGCTGCATCAGAAAACAGCAGCCTAGAGGACAATCAGACTGACAGTGGAGATACAATATCCTCAGAGAATGGACAGCTCAACCTTTCTGCAGTGGACTTAAAAATCCAGCTGGAGCTAAAGAGACCTGAGTTGGAGGCCAGGTGTATGGAACTAGAAGCAGCCGAGAAAATGAGGAGTCTACAAGCTAAGGAAAATGAACGGCAGAAAAAGTATGAGAGGGAAATGCTGGCTCTTCACCAGAGTCATAGAGGTAATGGGGAAGGGAGTAACCAGACCCCAGAAGCACAAAAGGTCAGTAAATTTCTTCCACAGTTTAAAGAGAGGGATAATTTTGATAGCTTCATTCATATGTTTGAGCGGGTATGTAAACAGTATGAAGTTGAGGGCTCTGGGTTACGGTTCCTGACCCCCTTACTCCATGGTAAAGCTGTAACTTCTTTAGCAAAATGCATGACACTGACTGTTTTGTTTATACTGCTGTAAAAAGACATTTATTAGAATGTTTTAAGCTAACACCTGAAATGTATAAGAAAAAGTTTTGTGAGCATAGACGCAAGGCAGATGAAAATGTATGTGAATATGTTGCTGAAATGAGCACTTAGTTTCATAGCTGGGTGAGTGGATTTCAGGTCACCACTTTTGAAGGGCTGGCAGACCTTTTGGTAAGGGAACAAGCCTTTAGCACTTTGCCTGAGGACATGAGGATCTGGTTAGCTGACAGACAGTGTGCTACTTCAGAGGAGTTGGGGAAGAAGGGAGACCTATACCTAGCATGCAGGGCAGCCCTGCACAGGAAAGGGACCCCCAGTACTGCTCATGGGACTAAAGGAACCCATGATGGGCAGCACAGACTGCCCCAACAGAATCTGCCAGTAGCAGGGGAAGCCACTAGTACAGGTACACATCCAGGAGCTAGGGTTAAATGTTATGAATGCAACCAGTGGGGCCATGTGGCATACAGATGTCCACGGAGGCAAGGTGGGGAACCAAAGGTGAGGGAGCCAGTAAGTGGAAAGACAAAATGCCAACAGTGGGTTGTCTTGAGACAACAGGGGTATGGAACTACCATCCTGCAGATGTCCTGAGAGGGAAGGATTTGGATGAGGCAGTACTAGGTACTTATGCAGTTACATGCAGTAAGGCTAGGAGACAAGCATGTGGGTCTGGTAGCCTGGGGGAGACCCAGACAGACTGCATACTTGCAGCCAGGACTGCTAAGGTGGTTACTTCAGGGAGTGAGCTACACTGTAGTAGAGAGACTGAATGTGAGCCACAGCTGCTTGTGGATACTGATGTTCCCTTGGACAGGGTAACTGCAAAGGTAGAGGTGAGTGGTGGTACCCAGGCTGACAGTGAGGCACTGCTGTCAGAGGATGCCAGACTTCCTGTGGAAGGGGAGCTGGGAAGGGTTACAAGGAGAGACTTGAGACAGGCTGTGCTCTCAGACCCTACATTGCAAGGCCTGATGCAGGTAGCTAGGGAGGCACCTGATTTTCAAGGGACGGGGAATCTGTATAATGGAACAAAGGGTTACTGTACAGAGAGTAGACCCCTGAGGGAGGGCTAGAAGGTGAGAGAGTACAGCAGTTGGTAGTGTCTAGAGCTTACCGTCTGGCGCTTCTAGCCATAGGTCATGATATTCCCTTTGCAGGTCATATGAGCATAAAACATACAAAGAGGCGTATTGTGCAAAACTTCTATTGGTCTAGAATTTCCAGAGATGTAACAGGGTACTGCAGGACCTGTGAGCAGTGCCAAAAGGTAGGCAAGGCAGGAGACAAGGTGAGAGCTCCTATGATGCCTTTGCCTGTGATTGAGGAGCCATTTCAGAGGGCAGCTATGGATATTGTAGGTCCTCTGAGTACCCCAAGTTCCACAGGGAAAAAGTATATCCTAGTGATTGCTACACAATACCCTGAATCAGTGGCTTTGTTCTCCAATGAGGCCGAGAAGGTGGCAAATGCTTTGCTAGAGATTTTCAGCAAGGTAGGTTTCCCAAAGGAAATATTGTTTGACAGAGGTGCCAGTTTTTATGTCAGACCTGCTGGCTTGTCTGTGGAAGTCCTGTGGGGTGAAGCACATGAAGACCACCCTATACTATCCCCAGACTAATGGTTTTGTTGAGAGGTTAAACTCTACTATCAAGTCCATGCTACGGGCATTTGCAGATCAGTTTAAGAGGGTGTTGGACAAATATTTGCCCCATCTGTTCTTTGCCTACAGAGAGGTTCCCCAGGAATCCACAGGTTTTTCACCCTTTGAGTTGCTGTATGGGCATAGGGTGAGGGGACCTCTAGATTTAAATTGAGATGAGTGGGAAGGTGAGTGTGAGTCTCACAAGGAGTCTGTTGTGGCATATGTCTTGAACCTCAGGACAAGGCTCAGGGAACTCATGGGCCTGGCCCAGGAGAACCTGGCAGAAGCCCAACAGCAGAAAAAGGTGTGGTATGACAGGAATACTCGAGCTAGGGAATATGCTGTGGGGCAGCAGGTAATGGTTCTCATTCCTGTCAGACACAACAAGCTGAAAGCAGCTTGGGAGGGACCCTACAAGGTGGTAAGAAAGGTAAGTGATGTTAACTACATGGTGGAAGTGCTAGGCAGATGGCAGGGACACAAATTGTACCATGTTAACATGATGAAACCTTACCATGATAGGGAGGCCCTTGTGCTGAGCATTTGCAATGGATTGCCAGAGGAGTCTGAGACAGATCTTGTGACAGATCTCCTCAGTGAGACTCAGGCTGACACCTCAGTGGAAGGGGTAGCAATGTCCCAGCAGCTATCTCCTACCCAGGTTTGAGAAATTTGAGTTGTGTTGCAGGAATTTGGGGACATGCTCAATGGGAAACCAGGGTGCACCCACCTGGTGCAGCACCAGGTGGATACAGGATCCCAAAGGCCTATCAGGCAGGCCCCTTATAGGGTGCCTGAGAGAGTCAAACAGACTCTGAGGGAGAAGGTACAGGAGATGTTGGAACTAGGGGTGATTTAAGAGTCCAAAAGTCCCTGGGCCTCACCAGTAGTGTTGGTTCCAAAGAAGGATGGCAGCACCAGGTTCTGTGTGGATTACAGGAAATTAAATAGTCACACAGAGGCAGATGTTTACCCCATGCCTAGGACAGATGAGGCCCTAGAGCAGCTGGGTGGGGCTAAGTGTCTTACAACCATTGATCTTACCAAGGGTTACTGGCAGGTGCCCTTGACTCCCAGTGCTAGAGAGAAGTCAGCCTTTGTGACTCCTTTTGGCTTGTATGAGTTCACAAAGATGCCCTTTGGGATGAAGAATGCCCCAACAACTTTCCAGAGACTGGTAGATCATATCTTAGCAGGAGCAGGAGGGTTGGCACTTGCTTACATGGATGATATTGCTATCTACAACCATTCCTGGGAAGAGCACCTTCAGCATGTCAGGGAGGTGCTGGGTAGACTACAGAGGGCAGGGTAAGATAAAGCCAAAACCTGCCAAAGTGGAAGCTATTCAGGCATGGCCTGCACCTGTTACCAAAAAGCAGGTGAGGGCATTATTAGGGACAGCAGGGTGGTACAGAGAGTTTGTTCCCAATTATAGTACCATATCTGCTCCCCTTACAGACCTGACAAGGAAGAACAGGCCAGATAAATTAGTGTGGACCCCAGCATGTGAGCAGGCATTTCAAAACCTTAAGGAAGCTTTGGGAGGATCCCGTGTTCGCCAGTCCAGACTATAGCAAAGAATTTGTTGTGCAGGTGGATGCTTCAAACTGTGGGGTGGGGGCTGTACTTAGCCAGATTTCTTCAGAGGGAAAAGAGCACCCAGTGGTTTATCTCAGTTGTAGGCTCCAACCCAGGGAGGAATGCTATGCAGCGGTAGAAAAGGAATGTCTAACCATAGCGTGGGCACTACAAAAACTTCAACCTTATCTGTATGGAAGAAAATTCACTGTAATGACAGATCACAACCCTCTAACATGGTTAAACAGAACCAGTCAGCAAAATGCCAAGTTGCTAAGAGGGAGTCTGGGGTTGCAAGCATATGATATGTCAGTGCAGCACTGCAGTGGGAGTAGTAATGCCAATGCAGATGGGCTCTCAAGATAGGGAATGGGGTGAGGTGCACCCAGATAGACCTGACACTCTCAAGCAATGTTTCTCAAGGGGCACTTGAAAAACTTGCTTGAGTTCCCCAGGGGGGAAGAGATGTGATGATTGGGGCGAGATGTGCGAAGGCTGCTAACCGAGTCAAATAGAATTTGATACATAATTCTATCAACTGTATAAATAAATGTAAAATGCAGGCATGTTTTCTTGATAATAAATGTAAAATACAGGCATGTTTCTTGAGTGTAAAGAATACTGTGAAATGTATAACTGCAAAATATTTGACAACATTGCACTCTACTGGCCCAGTGAAGCATGTTGTGATCCTTTCATGTTAAAATTCGGCTCCACTATGACTGGATGAAGGTTTCATGCCCATTGTTTTAAGGCTAAAGTTTATGACCAGAATTTAGATGTGGAAGGTGCTTTATTGCTCTAGTTTCTGTTAGAATATACATGTGAAATGTCTTCTATTGTTGTAGGTTTCAATGCAGGTGTTAGATTGCTAAATAATGCAGTTTGTTTGTCTGGGAATACCGAAGTGTCAAAATTATGTAATTTGGGGAGGGACCCAGCAAACATGTTTGTTAGTAATAGAACAACTCTGGCCCCAACAAAAATATTCACCGACTGAAATGAAACAAGCAGATGAATAAAATGTCTTTATTTCTCTCTAGCGCTTCGGTGCGGCACACAGCACAGGGATGGTTTGGAGGCAATAAGGTTTTTCTTGGGAGATAGCCCTTTAACTTGTTTTGTTATTGAAATGATACATTTTTGTTTAAAGAATAATTATTTTTATTTTGATAATATATTATATAGACAGAAACAAGGTACAGCAATGGGGGCAGCATTTGCCCCTATGTATGCGAACCTTTTTATGTCTTTTTTTGAAAATAAGTTTTTATTTGATTTAGATTTTATAAAGAGACATGTGCAATTTTATTTTCGTTATACTGATGATTTGATTTTTATTTGTGAAGGTGGTATAGAGCAAGTAGATAAATTTATGTCGGATATACATAGGAATCCGTTGGGTTCAGGCACCTAGGCAGCAAGACATTTCCCTGTGGTACATTTGACTGGGGACACATGGCTGAAGTGACATTCAGCTGCAGAGAAATATTGCTGTTTGCAAATTCCCTGTGGGCAAAGAGAAGCATACACTGCCATGCCCATAGCTTTAATAACCAAATGCAAAGTGGGAAAACAATGTCCATGGTCCCCAAGGGAACATGAGACATCAGGCAATATGGTAGGTATCAGCAGCAGGCTGGCCAGAGGGCATACCAGTGGCAGTAAAAATGCAGTGCACAATAGGCATTGCCTTTATAATTGGAGTGTGTGGACCACTATACCCTTCACAGTGTCTGGGAAACATTACCTAAAACGCATACTGGAGCATAAATGTGACTACAGTAGCCTGCAATATTTCCTCCATGCTGTAGCACACTTCTACATGTTGTAGTTATACAAGTATGTACTGT
The DNA here is from genome assembly GCF_019279795.1 of Protopterus annectens. Classification (NCBI taxonomy): domain Eukaryota; kingdom Metazoa; phylum Chordata; order Ceratodontiformes; family Protopteridae; genus Protopterus; species Protopterus annectens. Next base: position 1,762,117,570 of record NC_056733.1, on the reverse strand, counting down.
ATACTGAGCACAACCCTCATTACTTCTTCTGCTGCCATGCATTTGGCTATTAAAGCTGTGAGCATGGCAGTGTGTGCTTCTCTTTGCCCACAGGGAATTTGCAAACAGCAATATTCCTCTGCAGCTGAATGTCACTTCAGCCATGTGTCCCCAGTCAAATGTAGCATAGGGAAATGTCTTGCTGCCTAGGTGCCTGGACCCGAATCCGTTTGGTCTGGCATTTGATGGACTTCAGAAGGGCAATAGAGTAGTATTTTTGGACCTTATTTTGGAAGGCACAGAAAAAGGGAATATTTCATCTAATATATATAGAAAGTTTATAGATGGTAATCAGTATTTACATGCTTCAAGTTGCCACCCTCCTCATGTGTTAGAGGCTCTACCCTATGGTGAGTTGTTTTTTGTGTCTAGATTGTGTAGTGAAGTAAGTATTTTGAAGAAGGAATTGGAGACAACTAATAATATGTTTCTACAGAGGGGCTATGAACCAAGTATTTTGAAATAAGCATTAATGAAATTAAATAAGGAGAAGGGCATGAACAAGGATGATTTTTTATGTAAAGGAAGGAATATGCTTCGTACTAGAAGAATTCATGAGAATAGACAGGAAGGTAGAGATGAACTTTATCATGTTTCAGTGTATAATGGAAAAGTGAGGAAGTTAAAACCCTAATAGAGTATTATTGGAAATATTTACTAGAGGATAGGGTTTTAGCAAGTATTCTTCCGAATAAACCACTTTTCTCATATAAAAGGGGTAGGAACTTAAAAGATATGGTAGTATGTGGGAAGTTTCAAATGCCTAAGATAGATATACCTAGGATGGTGGTGAATTTTGGAACAATGAGTTGCAACAGATGCAGTATTTGCACATATATTGTTAAAACATTTAGCAGAATAAATGGAATAAAATTTGAGCAGAGGGAGGTTTATACATGCAGAAGTAAAGGGGTAATATATGCACTTAAATGCCCATGTGAACTTTATTACATAGGGGAGACTAAGAGATAATTCCGTATTAGGTTGATGGAACATGTTAGGGATGTGAAAAATAAGAGAGAAAATAAAATAATTGCTTCACATTTTAATATATTTCATAATGGTGATGTGTCTTTGTTAAAAGGCACTGTTTTAGAAAGTGTGAAATGTTTATGTGATGATGAAAGTGTGTTGAAACAAAAGTTGTTGTATAAAGAAAGTATTTTTATTTTAAAGTGTAAAACTATGACACCCACAGGGCTTAATAATGAGCTGAATTGGAAATGTTTACTTTAAGATGGGATTTTATTAAATAATTATATAATTTTGTAATTAAGGGGTGTGTATCTTCAATTAGAAGTTCTATATAAGAACATGTTTTTTGTATTTTGAATGTTTGATATTCCTTGAAGGTGGAAACACCGAAGCGCTAGAGAGAAATAAAGAGATTTTATTCATCTGCTTGTTTCATTTCACAGTCGGTGAATATTTTTGTTGGGGCTAGAGTTGTTCTATCATTGTGTGGAAGAAGGAGTTTTTGTTGTTTCTAATGTTTGTTAGTAATGTTTAAATACTATTTCTCACAAAAGACTGGTAGCATTTTGATCCTGGATATCCACTTATCAGCACTCTGCCTTGTGCTCACATGTAAGTTTTAGCACTGTGATTTCTTATAGGAATAGTTAAAGCTAGTAAAGATTAATTAGGTATTGTTCTTTGAAATCAGACCTGTTCTACTATATTATTTTAAGTTTCTGTGTGATCTCAGAACTCTTAGATATCTCTGTGGTGTAGTAGTTTTGTCTTGTGTTTTAATTATTCATTATTAAATATTTTTAAAACTTTCTACCTGTGGCTGATTTGTGTAGAGATAAGCTCTAGAGTACATTGCATATTTATAGAGCTTATTGTAATAGGTCACCCTATAGTAAGCCTTGACTGCTAGTCATACTACCATTGGATAATAATCTTGCACAGTAATAATTGGACACCCTTTTAAGGGCCTTTTAGTAGCTGATATTATTAAAGGGGCACAGTTGGAGAATCTGTGTCAGCCTTTCACAGGAGTGTCTGTGAAGTTGTATAAATACTTATCTCAAAGTGTGTGTGTGTTGTGTCAGCTACTTGACAGAGACGCGAAACACTGGTTGGACAGAGAAGGTACTGGAGGTTTTAGCTTGCCCAGTTAGGCTGAGACCTGGACCCTATAGCTGTGCCAGTGGGAAGTCTTATTGGGGACCTGGTGAGCAAAGGAGCAACCAGCCCCAGACTGACTGTGATCTCTGTGTGCACTTAAGGGAAATTGTACTTTACTGTGTGTATTAGTTATCCTTTCCTCTTCTATGAGACAACCTCCCTGGTGTTAGTGGTGAGGATTGAGGCTCCTCGATTGCTGGGCCAGGGCATGGTCCTCACAGCGGCTACCCCATCTTTTGCCAATAACCCCTTACCTAAACTAGAGCTGATGCCCTCTGCCACTGTGTACCATCCCACCTCTGCAAATGATGGTAACTGTGCCCTGCCCATCCAGCTTCACTGCATATGTTAATGTATGATGCACAGTGTGGCCAGCTAGTCATTCTGTTATATAGCCTGCATATATTATTGCATGTATTAGTTTTACTCTGTGTTTGTCTTGTCACAGCTCACCTCTGCCTTACATGGGGTCCCTTTACAGCCTGCTTGTCTGATGACTCCATAACTGGCTCCTCCACCACTATTGACATGGGTATGTCAGACAATTACATGGTGTCTCCATGTTGTTAATACATTTTTGCACTATGCTATGGGTCATGGTGTACAGACCATAGATATCCTGCTGCACGTCTCTTGAGCATACTGCAGTCTGCCATAAGATGTATCCTAGCAGCAGAAGCATGCCTTCAGCAGACTGAGCATGCAATTAATGATGCTTAGTGTCAGTGACAATGCGGTGTTATATGTTATCCATGATACTGTCTAAAGACTGCAGATGGGGGTCATCAGCCATGGTTCCAAGGTGTATCCTGCTATCACCAAAAGTGGATACCTTTTTCAGTGGTCTGCTACCTGTGTTTGTGAGTCACGAATATCAGAATTTCTGTGGGTGGCAGTGTGTAAACCTACTAACTAAATGACCTTATAGAAAGACAGCCTGAATGAAATGCTTGCATAGGCTGTGTATGTGACACATGCACAGCCATAGATGCTACCTCCCAAGGCTGCTAATAACATATGCTGACCTGCTATATCACATGAAACTCTTTGCATCTTAGCATGAGCAATACCCCTGTACACCCAAAAATTTTATGTTCAGAACTACTCACTGAATCTCCTTGTGATAATTTTCTGAGCATATGTGATGGGTCCACTTAGCATGGAGAATCTCATTTATATGTCATTATACCATAATTTGCATGTGATGCATACCACTCTGTTTTTCTACCAGTACCCATGGTCATGCTTTGTGGGTCTCTAAATTGGCCCCTCTCTGTGCTTCCCTCTTCATAGTGTTATTTTGTATTATGATCTGCTCTCTTTGTTTCTGAATAACCACTCGTAATTATTATTAGATTATGTTGCCAATGTTAAATATTAAAATTAAAGATGTGGATGTACAATTGTTATTGGATCTGACATGTTTTATTCATTTTAAACCACAGTCATATTTTTTTCTGAATACATTTTATTTGCACAGCCAAAAAAAGATACAAAGACACAGTCACATAATCTAAAATGTGTAACAGCCTTAGGGTAAATAATTAGTTCTATAAGTACGAAAATCCTAACATAATAAAACTCTTTACAAAAGATTTCAGATCATCTCTGTCTCATTTGCCTACAAGTCAAAAAGCTGTAGGTCAAAACATAATTCACACATATTATTAAATGAAAAAAGAGACTCATTTTCTTATTGCACATGGATAATAAATGAAATACCATTTATTGAATAATTCCCATCTACCACCTGAACATCAAGGAAGGGTCATCAGCTTGTTACACATATCACGTCCGTCTGTCTGATCAATCCTAACACCATTTTCATGTGCCAACTGTTCTGCCCCGTTCTACCTATCACCCACTCTTTCCTATAACCCTACTCATTTCATCATCTGATTACCTTAATCACACACTCTCTCTCTCCTCCCTTTACTCTGTTCCATAAACACTCTGAGATTTTCTTCACTCGGCACCAAATTCCTCACACACTGCCTTATTATCCCCAACTTAACCTCCTCCACATTCATTTAGCTTCTTACTATTGCTAATTTTAACCACCTCGTCAGTAACTGCACCTCCACTTCTGCATGTCCTAATTCTGTTTCACTCTTACACTCTAAAAACATAAAACAGGCAACTGTTTTTCACTTTTCTACCATATATCCCTCTCAATATATTCCACACATCTTGCCACATCGATGCAATATCTCATGAGTTCACCACATATATACATCCCCCTCGCTCCCCTGACCACACTTTCACCACTCCTTTCCACTGTCTCTCCTCTTGCAGCCTTTGTGAAGTTCTACATCAAATTTGCATTTATCTTAAGAAAAAATCCTAGGCCAGACCCACTTTCCTCAGTTATTTCACCACACCTCATGTCTCATCCTGCATCTCATCCTTATCCCATATGACATTCTCTTTCATCCATTTTTGTCTCAGTTTTGATAACCCTCATCTCACCTTTTTCACAACCAGCTATCTATATTTATATCTATATCTGTATCTATATCTATATCTATATCTATATCTCTGTCTAGATCTATACTTGTTCATAGGTTCATAGGTTCATACGTAGATACTAGGCTATTGGCCCAAGGGCCTAAGTAAGCCTAGCCAACAAGGTTTCCTGGCTTACACCACCCAAGAAAGTTATTTTCCTGTGCCCCTGTCAAGCAGAGCCACAGATGTGATCCCTGGGGTGTATTTTCTATTTCCCATCCACTAATCAAGATTTTCCTTGAAGAGTGCTTATGAGGAACTTTGCTTGACATAGATGGGTAGCTTGTTCCAGAGTATGGGAAGTCTCTGGGACAGAAATCTATCCCTCAGCATGTCCTGTTTATTGTGGTGACAAGGTTTAGAACCCTAGAGCTACTTGTATAGATATAGCTAGAGATATAGATAAATAAATATACATGTAAAACCCCAGTACTCCTTTTCTACCTTCCTCCCCTCTCTGCCTATCTCTCCACTAACGAAGACCCGGCCTTTCTTCCCCCATCCCATACTCCCAGTCTCTGTAACCTATATACCCTCACCCGATTTATCATGTAGTCTCCTTTCACTGAAACAACTCTTTCCTTTGCCTCCTCATATCACCTCACCTCCCTCTCCCAACCTTACACCCATATAATGTCTACTACTTTCAAACCTTACCCCATATTTTTAATTGTTGCTATGAGTACTTTTCCTTATTCTACCATACAATAAAGTTAATAAACTCAACTACACCAAATTACCCATACAGTTGCATGCCCAATTATGTGTGTGCCCCTATCTACCTTCATTATCCCCATGTTTGTTTATCCCTCCTCTCAGACCATCCACCTCAGCAAGACATTCTCCAGCAGTCTAAGTTTCTGTAAACAAACACATTATTCAGTTAGAAACACATCCACATTATTTACAAAAAGACCTGTGAGTACATACATAAAGCATGCACGTTTTTGTAAGCAAAATGAAACTGTGTTTCCAGCAGGTTAATTATGTTGCAGTTATACTTCATTCCTTAAATGCCTTTCCCTTAAAATAGACCAACTGAAATGGTATTCAGCAAAATGGCTACACCTTGCAGAGCTTATGTTATGATGTCCTCCAAATGGTTATAATTAAGTAATGTATCCCAGTATTGATCTACTGCACGACTGGAGGTGGCATTGTGGGGGTTACTACATGTAAAACGCTTGCATTTTAATGAATGCAGTTGATTTTGTTGTGGACACTGAATGTTGTAAATTCCACTGTAGCAAAGTGAACAATAACCCTACCACCTCCCTCCATTCTCTAACGGTCCAGTGCCATCATAAATTCATCAGTCCGAGTACACCTTAAAACCCACCTAAGTACCTCATTATTATTGGTACAGCATACTTTAGTTGTTCTGTCTTATTCTTTCTTTGCATCCTTTGTTTTCACCTTTCCTCTCAGGTGTTGTACACTATACTGCACTCCATCAGTTAGTGTGTTTGCAATGTTTTGGTGCCACCCAGTCTACTTTTCTGCCTGTTGTATGTTGTGCTGCTAGACTGTGCCTACACTGTATTGTGTGTCACCTTGTAGTTGTATCATGTGCCACCCTGTAGCTGTTGTGTATGTCCTTGGGTGATAGCCCTGTCCATCTCACAATGATAACATGTACAATGCAAAAGAAGTCATGCATTTTTGGGACCCTCCCATTTGTTATTGTGTCTGATCCTTTGGACCCCTTTCAATTAGTCTATTTTATTGAGTTGCCACCTTCTTAAGTAAGACAGTTTATTGTACATTTTAATAGAATAGCCAAGTGTGGTGTTTGTCTTTTATGTTGTGTACCATAATATATATATATATATATATATATATATATATATATATATATATATATATATATATATATATATTTTTTAATTCTGTTTTTTTGTATTAGAGATTCTTTCTGAGGTCATATAACTATGCAGGATTGTTCTTACTTCATAGTTGTGTGACATAAGTTAATGCATATATAAATAGCACTATGAGGATGCAAAAAGATGTGTATTATTTTAATCTATTTTGTATTTACCCAATGTGGTAGGTCTTTCATTTTATTGGGGTTCTGATGAAATGCATTTGGTGTTTGTGGGTTTCATTGAATTGGGCTTCATGTACGTTTGGCATATCTGCAATTTCACCAGCTTAATTCTGAAGTTAGTTCTTCTGCATACTACAATAACTGCATGCTGCGTTTCTGCTTTTCTACACTGCATTATAACTATTATACCGGGGTTATATACATTTTTCTGTGCTATCAGTTCAATGTGTACTATGTAATACAGCTCTATGGCACCTAGCATGATACCTTCAGCCCTGCTCCACTGCCTCACTAAGAGAACACACTTGCCAGCTCTGTCAGGAGTGTTTGCTGATAAATCTTACTGTTTAGCAGTCTTGGTCTGGACAATAGCCCACATGGTGTAACACAGGGGCACGTCTTCCTTTTTGTCATGTCTTCTCAGCTGAATAACCAAGCAAGTGGTTGTAAGGCATGTACAAGCAAACTAAAAAACAGAAAGCTCCACGTCAAAGACCAAAATGCCACTGAATAAATAATTATTATTTATTGTTATTTATTCAGTGGTGTTTTGGTCTTTGATCTTCGGCATGGAGTTTTCTGTTTACTTTAAATAGTTCCAGGATTGGAGCGGCTGTCGTTATTCCTGCGAATTTGTCATTTCATTTTTAATTCCTTAATCACGCTTTTTTCCCCTTTTGGTAGGACATCCTATTATGAAAGCTATGTCTCTGCCTTTGCACCATCTGATCACACTGCCAGCAGTGACTTGCAAACATTACCAGTTGTTAACAGATGCTGTGTTTCTTGTAACAACTGGCCTTATATTTTGGTCAGCTTTCCAAATGCAGAACACTGAACAATTTCTTTGTTACAGGCTCTTACCAAGATAGCACATTAAAGACATATTCACTGTGTGGGGGGAAGAAAAGGCAGGGCACAGCCGCCACTCTAAGAAGTATGCTAAGGAAGCCAGTAAGGCACATTTTATTTGTTTATTTATCCTTTGATAGTTTTATGCAGGTCTCAGCACTGTTGTCTCTCAGAGGAAGATGTGAATAAGAAAAACAGTAAATAACAAAGTACTACAGATTACCAATACTACACAGAGAATGAAAGGTAAACCTTCTTTTGGAGATATTTAGTCTTAAATCTCAACTAACAAGAATTTTTCTGAGCTTCTACATCAAGTAATTAAAAACAGGAATGCCTTGTACAGCAAATGAACAAGTAATGCACACAAATGATTATCTTCAGCAGAAATTACTGAGACACTGCATTTGATACGTCCAAGTCTAGTTGTTATTTCAGTTTAAGTATAACATTTTCAAATAATAACTCTGTAATAAAGGTACATACTATACCTGCATAAAGTCTCCACAATAATGGACAAACCATCAGCAATTGTTTAGTTCATTAATTAAAAGAGAAACTATGCATGTTTTGTGGGTTAGTTTCTGTGAATGGTTATATCTGCATTGTAGACTATGACCCTGGAGGTCTTCTTCTTTTTCTTTCAGTTGTTCCCATTAGGGGTCGCCACAGCGGATCATCTGTTTCCATTTCTTCCTGTCCTCTGCATCTTGCTCTGTCATACCAGCCACCTGCACGACCTCTCTTACCACGTCCATAAACCTTATCTTAGGCCTTTCTCTTTTCCTCTTACCTGGCAGCTTCATCCTTAGCATCCTTTTCCCAATATATCCAGCATCCCTCCTCAGCACATGTCCAAACCAATGCAATCTCGCCTCTCTGGCTTTGTCTCTAAACCGTCCAACCTGGGCTGACCCTCTAATATACTTCTTCTTAATCCTGCCTACCCTTGTCACACCCAGTGCAAATCTTAACATCTTTAACTCTGCCACATCCAGCTCTGACTCCTGCCTTTTTGTCAGTGCCACTGTCTCCAACCCATATAACATAGCTGGTCTCACTACCCTCTTGTAGATCTTCCCTTTCACTCTTACTGGTACTCGTCTGTCACAAATCACTCCTGACACTCTTCTCCACCCACTCCATCCTGCCTGTACTCTCTTCTTCACCTCTCTTCCACACTCACCATTACTCTGAACTGTTGATCCCAAGTATTTAAACCACCTTTGCCAATTCTACTCCCTGCATCCTCACCATTCTTCTATCCTCTCTCTCATTCACACACATATATTCTCTCTTTTTCCTGCTGACCTTTATTCCTCTCTTCTCTAGAGCATATCTCCACCTCTCCAGGGTCTCCTCAACCTGTTCCCTACTCTCACTACATATCACAAAGTACCTGGAAGTACACATCGTATTTCTTTAATCTTAGACTGAAAATAAAATACCTTGCAGTGCATTCTAATGCATGACATTACCTCAGCCATAGCAACATTCCTCCAGCTAGGTGTCAGCAGCATTTATTGACCTGTGCTACAGTGAACATTCACTCAATACACCCACCCAAGTGAATTGTGTAGTTTTAAATAAGTATTTTATATTTTCACAATTTCTTTGCTATATACTATGTACTGTATATATTTTGCTATATGTATATATTTTCACACTGCTAGAAGCAAGGGCTAGAACAGCACACACAGCACAGCTTTTATTACAATGAATGTTTAATTCTTTTTAATTATAAATAGCAGATCAGTCACAAGGATTAGGAAAATGTGTTTTTTTCACTACTTGGCTATGATTAGGAACAAAAAAATATAAACTGCACTTTGCAGCACCTACAGGACAAGCAAACAAGAAAGAAAAGAAAGTGAGTTCAGTACCCATTTCTTGAGAGCTTATTCACATCAGCAATGCATTTGAGATCAGTTTCACCTCTGTATTTTCCCAAAGGAGTTATACACACAGATGTTCTGACAGAAAGTTAAAACAAAAGTACCACTCTGGAGCTGATGTTCTGCAACCCACTACGGCAGTTTATTAATAATAGGACAATCCAAATGACATAAAAAACAATCCAATACGTGTAGGTCAAGCGCTTTCGTAATCAAAACTTCATCAGAACAATTAAACATCAATTGCAAACAAGCTTTTATACAAAGTTCACTCAATTAATCAATAATTAATGCTTATTTGAAAATAAAGTGACAGTGCTTAAATAACAATGTAAAATATTTAAGTATAGGTTCAAACCCCCCCTTTATTTGGTTTGAAAAAACAAATAAATAAAAAAACACTGAAATATAAAAAGAGATGAAAATGCAGAATCAGAAGTTAAAAAATTAAACTTTCAAAGTTTTAATGCCCTGAACTTTAGTTCAGGTTTAATGCTGATATGTTCATTAATACCAGGGAGTTTAGTAGCATTTAGTTTAAGTTGCCACCTAACTTCTGTCCTAAACAACTTGTTAGATTACGAAAGCACTTGACCTACATGTATTGGATTGTTTTTTATGCCATTTGGATTGTCCTATTATTAATAAACTGTCGTAGTGGGTTGTAGAACATCGGCTCCAGAGTGGTACTTTTGTTTTTACTTGTTGTGCCTTGTCACTCTAACACCCTGTTGTGTTTATCTGACAGAAAGTTGCCTAAACCTTACAGCAAGATTTTGAGTTCAGAGATGTTACAGCCCAGCAAATAACCTAATTCTAGTTTCACAGATCCTTTCTTGTCAGTGCAATGCATGATTTTATGCACATATTTTGCTACATTTGCATAATTAATACATTTAAAGATAATCATTTCCAAAAATGTTTGGTAATTCTAATTGACAGAGTAGCTGAATTTTAGTAAGTCTGTCTCCTCTGCAGGTTACAGTACAGTTACAGTAGCCCTTGATACAACGCTTAGCCCACTGCCTGAGACAATGAGATAACACTGAACAGATATTTTCATTTGTAAACTATCATGCAGTGACTTTAGGGCTGATCTAGTGGATAAAAAGAAAGACAGGTGGGTTGCTTTAATGGGGAAGTAGCTGCATGTAGAAGGAATAAAAGGAATTAAATAATCACCTAAAATTTCCTGATCAGATACCAGGATACAGAAAGAAAAGAAATTAAGAAACTTCTACATCATTATTGTGAGGTAAGCATGCATGACATAAATTACATATAGTGCTGTGATTTTTATAACTGTGAAGAGAGAATAGGTTCATAGGTATATAATAGGTTAACAATTACCTGATAGCTGTGCAATCCAACCTAATTGTGTCCCTATATATCATGGGTGTTTATTAGGCGGGGATAGGTTAGTTAGGAAGTTTCTAGAGGTTATGTGGGGAGAGGGTATGTTAGTTTCGGAATTACTGTCTGCATCTGTCTGTCAGAGTTAACGGGGCTAAACCTGGGGTGAATTTCTGATTTCCCATCCATTGGTCAAGGTTATGCTTAAATAGGATTTGGGATAGACTTTGCTTCACATAGATGGGAAGCAAATTTCAGAGCATGAGGATCCTCTGAGACACATATCTGCCTTGCCAGTATGTCCTATTAAAATTTAAACCCTTGGATCTAGTAGTTCCGATGCTGTTCATTTTGCAGATATGCAAAAGCTCCATTAGAGCTGGATCCAAGGATGCATTGGATGCCAGGCATAGATTGCCTCTCACTAACCTGTAGAAGAAATAGTAGAGATAGGACTTTAAGGAAATCCATTTAGGACAATGTGTTTATAAAGCAAATGAATGCAGAGGGAATAAAACCATGTATCACTCCTTAATAGATCATAGCCTTAATCCTCTGCACCAAATACCAGACTTTTTTTTTAGCTAAGTACTAGGCTAGCTGTTGCAGGCCATTTTAAGCTTAGCCATTTTCCTTTCAAATGTGATAACTAAGCTGTGTATGTGGTGTCTGTGAGGCAAACACCTTAACCATTATGCCAACCCATGGCTATAGCAGTTAAAGCTACTATACAAAGCATTACTTAAAACATACTCATTATTTGTACTAAGATAATTAATCAAAATCAGATTTGTGATTAAAAAAAATCACAGTGGAAGATAAAAATGTAATTTAAAGATATTATTTTTATTCCCATCACTCACCCCAACCTTGGTCTCTTATTGGACCCAGGTGTAATGTATCATTGTTGAAGATAACCAACTTAGTCTTCTTTAATGCTGTACAACCTCAGAATAAGAATGTAAAAGCTGTGTGATAAGGCTATGAAATAAATTTGCCCTTGTACTTAAAAGAAGACTTGTCAGTGTTACTGTTTACAGTTGTTAAGTAACTAGTTTGCAGTCTCCTACAGTGCAGTGGTTCATCTTCATGAAAGTGGGCTTCATCCACAGAAAGAATAGCTGTGTGCTATATCCACTCATTACCTCTTTTTACATGCATTTAGCAAATTCTTCCATTCTGCAAATGCATGGAATGCCAGGGATTTTAAAAAAATCAGGAAAACTACTTTAAAACAGGAAACACTACAACACAGACAGAAGAAGGAAAAGTAAGGATGTCCCAGAACAGAGACCATTGTCTGACATCTTCATTAGAATATTCAAGATTACTCCAATCTTCTTCTTCTTCTTCTTTCGGCTTTTTCCCGGTTAGGGGTTGCCACAGCGGATCACCTGTCCGCTCATGATTGGCAGTGGAGTTTTACAGTGTCAAGTTGCCAGCCCGGCGCCCAACCTTCCACAGAAGGCACACACATGCATGCACTCACACCTAGGGCCAATTTAGAGTGTCCAATCCACCTACAGCATGTCTTTGGGATGTGTGAGGAAACAGAAGCATCCGGAAGAAACCCTCGCGGCCACAGGGAGGACATGCAGACTCCACACAGAAGGCACCCCAGCTGAGGATCAAACTGGAGAACCTCTTGCTGTGAGGCGACAATGCTAACCACTGCACCACCGCGGCCGCCCATACAATATTATCATACACTGTTGACTAGCATGTACAATAAACATTAAGCATCAGCTATTGTTCATCATAGAACTGACACAACTGCAAAATATTACAGATTAGGAGCTACTGAGATGTCCACAGTATCCAAGTAAGAACCAGCCTTGACTAGAGTACTCTTGACTTACAGATTTCCCATTTGAAATTTTCTAACATGTTTCCATTCAAAGGTGCTCCACATATTCATGCTCAGTGGTGTCCTTTCTCTTCATGTCACTGTATCATGTTACTCTGCTATAACAAGCAAAGCCAAAAACAAGGATACTTTATTTATTTATTAACTGTAATATGTTAACTGGCTAGTTGGACTGGACAAAGGACCCTTTTCAGCCATGACCATGGCTTGAGTGCTTATGAAAATAATACCCCACATCAGAATTTAGAGTTAATTAAGTCAGTGTTGTTTCCTAAGGTTTTACACATAGTAGTTAGTGCTTTAATTTTTTTCCTACACCTTTGAGCTAAGAAATGGGATTTGTTAGTCACTAGACATCATGACGATGGTGTATAGTAAATGCACTAGACTAGGGGTCCAAATTAGGGTTGCCAACTGTCCAGAATTTTTTTGGACAGACCAGAAATAAGGGACACTATAACTGACATTAAAGAACAGAAGAATATGTTTGATTGACATGGTAATAGTGTACCACAATCCCCTCGAGGGGAGGTTAATACACACTTCTGTTCTGCAAGTATTTTGCTTTCATGTACATGTCCAGAATAACTGACATTCCCTTCCAATCTCACTGCAGAATCCACAATCTGTAAAAATGCATAGTCAAGAACCTGGTTCTAACTAAAGGTTCCTATAGCATTTCTTATTTGGGGTGCAGGGTAGCATTCTGTTAGTCTACTCAAGAGTATTAAAAGGGAATGGTAGAAACTGCCAATCAAATAAGGCAACACATCTGAAGAGATGACAGCAACATGGGTCATAATCTTTACACCTTTATCAGACTCATAAAGTTCCTCTGTAGTCACCATTTAAATCTGCCTTCAAAGGAAAACAGCCAAAGGCCTGGACTCATCCCAAAGGGTGTCATAAACTGAAGAGACTAGAAGGCTCTCTCTTCTGACTAGCACTTGTTCCTAAAGGTCACCATTAATCCTTCTTCATTAATGGGAGATGAAAGGCCTCTAAGATAAATCACTACCAGAGTAAGTATTCACCGGCACTTTAAATTCCAATGAGATATTTTTAAAATGAAAGCATCATCCTTCCCTCATACAGCTGGGATGAGTACCTTAGTCCAGCCACCAAGCCGGGAATCCAAAATGTTGTATAGCATTACAAGATAGTTAGCACACTATCTATTTCCTAGTAACAGAGCTATTGGAAGTTGGTTCAGAATATGTCTGGCAGTTAGTAGAGGATGAGGGCTGAGTTGCTAACCAACTTCTTCCTGTAGTCCAGAATTTGATTCCATTAGCCTATGATGTGACTCTGAGCAAGTCACTTAAGTAGATAATGCACTATCACCTGGATCTGAACCTTGGGTTTCAAAGGAGTCAAAACTGCCTAGTGACTAACAAGTCCCACTTCTTAATAGCTCAAATGAATGGAAAAATCAAAAATTAACTATAAGGTGTAAAATCTTAGGAACCGATACTAGCATAATGAGTTCTGCCTTCTGAAGTGGGGAAAGCCACTTCCTTAATCAATGAACCACTGCTCAAGTATCCCTGCTAACTCAAGTCTGTGCTGCTGTGCTGTTCCTTAGTTACTGAGGAAGCCACCACTGTACCAAGAATTTTAATGAAGAGTTTGTGTGTGTGTGTGTGTGTGTGTGTGTGTGTGTGTGTGTGTGTGTGTGTGTGTGTGTGTGTGTGTGTGTGTTTATGTGGCCCAATGAAATTTATATTGAGATAAAAGTGAGGGGAAGGCTGCAGAGGCCAAACAGAAAGCCTAGGCCTTCACTGGATTAACCTGATACTTAAAGGCCCTAGAGCCATCTCTGTGGCACAGGAAATAAAGCCCTGGTATCATGAGTACAGCTGTGGCACTGGAGGACATGGTTGTGGAGCATGAAATGATGCAGTAGTGCTTACTGACTCTCTTTGTAAGGAGGGTCAGGGACATATGCCTTGTGTATAGTGTTCTCTGAGAATCTGTGATGGAGCCTGAGTTTTAATGAAGCCACTTGCTTTCAATGGAAAGCAGGACTGACTGAGGAGACATCATTTGCAGAAACAGGTGACACAACTTCAGCAGATGAAGGTTGCATTTTAATATTTTGAGACTCAACAGATAGGTGTATTGGGTATGGTAGGCCTTAAGAAGAAAAAGATCCCAGTCGCCATTGAATGACAGAGGACCTTGGGATTGAGCATATGAGTAGAGTAACACTTGCACGTTCACATGCATGCATGCATGCTCGTGTAGACACACACGCAAAAACACACACACACACACACACACACACACACACACACACACACACACACACACACACACACACACACACGCACACACATGCAAACACGAGCACACACACCTATATAAGGTAGCAAATTTAATAGACTACAAACCTGGTGCTATTCAAACGTAACATTTATTTAAAATACTTTTAAAGACCTGTCTCGCTGGCACACACTGCCTTCAGGGGGACAAAGTTACATTTTAACAGCAGCAAGTGTAGTAATATGCAGTCTTATAGCACTTGCCTTCTGCAGACCCCCTCTCCCAAACCCATGCAGTTTCTTCATATGTTTTCTAATGTACCTTATGGAAATAAATCACACTCTAAATATACATTTCATAGGTACATAGGTTCATAGATACTTAGGCTATTGGTCCATGAGGATCTTTAGAAACCTAGCCATACATTCCCATTAATCTTTTTTCCTTTTATGTGCAATAAACCAAGAGGTGAACAGAACATTTACATATTGCCCCTGTCTATGAAGGACAAGAGGTGCATTTGTAGCTATCTATCTATTTTTCCAGATTACATTTGAATAGAGTAAAAGGAGTACTTTGCTTTATGTGGAGAGGAGTGCAATTCCTAAGAAGTGGTATTCACTGTGATACAGATCTATCCCTCAATCATGTTCTGTTTATGTAGCAAAAGAAATGTGGATCTCTTAGATGGGTGTTTATACCCCTATTGGACTTACAAATATGCAGTATGCCTGAAAGAATGGTGTCTTTTAAGGCTCTGCACCTGAGGCAGAGATCACCTGTCAATAGCCAGTTTGACCCTGAGAAGAGGAACTAGGTTTAGAGATGGTCTGCATAGTTTTTATGATTTAGGTCCTTGATTTTCTTTTGTAAGAAAGCATTGTGAGTATTTCAATTGTGTCAAATGTTTGGACAGGTACATACTGAAGAAGGCATTATACTCAATGATTAGCCAGATGAGTGTGTAATACAGTAGAATAATCATATTCCTGGATATGGACACTATACCCTTAGTAATAAGCTATGCAGTGAAAAAACAACTCTTACAATAGTGGATACATGGTAATCAAAGGACAGTTCATTGGCTTCATAGGTTCCAAGGTCCCTAACTACTGGATCAATTTTCAGGGGTATCTTGTCAATGTTACAAGGATCTTCTTGCTGGCCCAAGGATGCCATTATGTGTTTATTGGCATTCAGTTTTAGTCCATTGTTTTAACACCAGCTATTACTTTGGGAAAGGCCTTCTTGAAGGAGCTTGGTGTCCTCTGGGGAGTTTATAATAGTACCATGTTTATAGTCATCCGCAGAGTTGGTCAGCCATAAATCGTTAACGTTAGTGTTGACCTCTGAGAAGTAAAGGCTAAAGAGGAGTGGCCCAAGGACTGAACCCTGAAGTACATGGAAAGTGACTGCCTTTTGGAGGTGGTAGACCACCCCACCTAATTTCCTAAATTCTGCTTGTGGGCCAGTTTGCTATTAACAGGTTACATAGGGATTAACATTTAGCTGGGATAGTTTATCTATGATAGTTGTGTGTGGGTTGGTGTTGAATGCCTTTATGAGGTCTAGATATGAAGTGTGTACTGATTTGCCTTCATCCATTGCTTTAGTAACTTTCTCAAAGAAGTCAACCAGATTAAGTTGACAGGATCTGCCCTTAACAGATTCAAATTGGTCTAGCTTGAGAGTTTGTAGGTTGTCCACAAAGATCCTTTCCATAGCCTTACAGATGAGTCTGGTCAGATGCATGGTTGCTGCCCTACCTTTGTGCAAGTGGATGACAGTAGTTGGCCTTCCTTCATAGTTGCAAATGATGCATGTGATGACAACAGTGAGATTAATAATGTTGATCTTTAATGGTAATGAATAATATTCTTTATAACAATTGGAAGAGCAGATATTACTAAATTAGCAGTAGGAGATACTTCAGATAAGATCAGAAATTATATATTTGCAACTGGAGATTCAGTTATTAAAGGAACCAACATTTACATTTGCAATGAGGATAATGAACATCAAATAATGTTATGCCAATTTACAACAAATTTACAGCATGTGAGAAGAGCCTTAGAAAGCCTAAATATAAGGAAGTATGGAGCTGTATTTATTCATGTTGGATCAAATAACCTCATCGTTAAGCGTTCACTGACTTTTAATAGGCAATTTTCAACCCTCTTTAATAATATAACTTGCATAGGTATTAGAACTTAATTTTCACAAATATTGCAGTGTCAGGTCCGCATGAATTAAAATCTTTTTTGGATAAACACCTACATAAAAAAATTGTCATTTTAAAAATTGGGTCTGCATAGAACATCCAAGTCTAATTTTGAGTCAATATGTATTTAGACAAGATGGAATCCACTTGTCAAGACAAGGGACTCAATTTTATGTAGTACACATATTGCACTGTTTGACTCATGCAAGGCAGGACTTTTGCCAGGTCAGAAATTTCACAGTTCACAGAGAGAAAATTTGATTTATCTGTCTTAGTTTTTAATGGAAGGAGCATTAGTAATAAAGTTTTTTTTTAAATTGGAAAATCTACTGCATTCAAATAACATTAATGTTATTGCTTTTGAAACCGGGTTAAAGAACAACGATTGGAAACCAGTTTTGTCAGGGTATAAATGTGTTCAAAACCCAAAATAAAATGGACTAGCATTAGCTTGAAAACTTGCATACCACTAACACTGACACAAAATAGCCATGTTTATATACATTATATCAATGTTAGTGGTATGCAAATTGTGAGGCCACTGCTAGCCCATTTTATCTTGTTTTTTAAGATTTGTTTTTTCAGACTTTTTTGCTGCTTTATAAATGTTTTTACTGTAATAGATATTATAACAAATATCAGGTGGAAGTGTTACGAAAGGGATCAAAGATTGTTATGAAACCTGTGATTCTTAAATTTTTGATAACATCAATGCTGTGCATTTTCTAACCATGGCAATAAATGCAACCCTGAAACAGATTGCAATTGTTGGAGTATATAGACCACCAAGCTCAAGTGTAGCTGAGCTAAAGGAATTTATTCATTTCTTGCATAAAACACAGGAAGGAAAAATGATAATAACTTGAAACTTGGATTTATTAGAAACAGACTGGAGTGATATGTATTGAACATTAGTAAAGCAACTTTCAAAATGTCTTCACTATGAGTATTTGAAGTATAACCTGCTAAGGATCAGAATCCTCAAATTCCATTCCATCCATAAAATGGCCAGAAAGCATATTTTAAATGTTTTTTTGTAAGGGGCAAACCCCCTGCATCTCCCATTGTGGGGGGAGGACAAGACAAATCCCCCCACACCTTCCAAACTTATGTATACCAACTCCATGGTTGCACTAACTCACAGAAGGGGGAAATTACCCCTGAAATGGGCAATACTTCCACCTGATAGTGATTTTCAATGGAGGAGCACTAATCCTCAGCCTCTTGAACCTCGGACAAATGTTGCTCATTCTCCATGAGTAGAGTAATGCTATACAAGGGCAGAAGTTGTTGCAGATTGTAAACAAACCCTCCAGGGAACAGAAGATATTTGTGTTTTTACTGTGATAATTGTTACTTCATTTTATGTTATACCACTTTGATGTACAGTGATCATGGGGTTATGAAGGTTAAACTACTGCTAGAGAATTCTGTCAAAATGAAATCTAAACCAATATGCAGACAATTAATAACATGCTATATGTAAACAAAACAATCATTGTGTAAACTAATCAGAGAGATGCATTCAGTGGAAAGACAGTAGGAGGAATGTGGCAAGTTTTGAAATGGAAATTGAACAAATATAAATAAGATATCCAACATCAAGATCTAAACACATAAGGTCGGAAGGCTATATTTCCATGAAAACAGCATACTTAATTAAAAGGCGAGATTAAATGTAAGGAATGGAAACATGGTAGAACTATAACTTTGAAAATTTAAATAAACTAGGCAGAAAAATTAAACACAGTATGAGAAGATCAGGCGTATTCTGAGGTACATTTATATGAAGATATGGAGCATAACAGGAAACCTTTTTATACATATATAAGATGGGACAGGAGTAAATGTATGCAAATAGATAAATTGTGTAGATTTTAAAACTTTTCTGATGTGCAATGCATTGTAGAGGTATTTACAAAATCTTACGCAAAACAGTTTAGTTTGGCATCACAAAGGGATAGCATACATTACAATAGTTACATCAAGGTAAATTCAGTTTACTAAAATTAAGTTAGATGATATAGAAAAACTGCTAAGCAAACTGGATCATAGTAAAGCACAAAGAGGAAACATGTTAGTTACAAAGACATGAGAACACTTCAATGTGACCTTACAGTGCCATTATCTTTTACTCAGTAGGTCATTTAAGTATGGAGAGATGCCTCATTATTGGAGAAATGCACATTGTTAAAGTTATTTTTAAGAAAAAGGGAAATAAGATAAACTGAGAGTTATACAGACCCATTAGTCTACTGTCTTGCTGTGAAGAAGTAATGGAAAGGTTATTTTGGAAAAATTATTTGACAGAACTGAAACAGCTGGGACTTGAAACCATATATCAGCATGTGGAAAATAGGTAAATAAAACTACCTACAACATGTTGTTATGTTAATAATATAATAATAGGCATAAATGAAAACTTGTGCTGTGATATAATTTACATATATTGGTCTTAACCCTTTTTGGGTCATCCACAAAATACCAAGCAGTAAATGTGAACACCTAGATAATAATGTAATCTTGTCTTTGAATAAGACGTTGCGAGTATCATACAGCATTTGGACAGGTGAAATTATAGGTTACAGCCAGGATGTCTCGCAGGGTTCTACAGCGGGCCTGTACTTGTTTAGGTTGTATCTTTCTGATTTATTTTTTGCATCTGAGGTGTTCTACAGTCTGTATGCAGTTGACATGAGAACAGAAAAAGTGATTTTGTCTGTTACAGATAGGGCATGTCTGCAAAAGTGCTTGACTAAATTGACCATTTTAGCACAGGAATATAATATGGTATTACATGCATCAAAACTAAGCATATGAGATATGAGAGAAAAAGATTGAAGGGTGAGTATTTAATACAGCACACATTGACTGAAACTGTGACTTCATTTAAGGTCCTGGGAATATTGCTAGATCTAGCACTGAGATTTTCTGATAACATCAACTAATTAATTAATGATAGTAATAAAAATATAGAGTGTATAAAACTATAAGTGTAGGAAATCAGAAATTATGAAATCATTGTTTTATATGTTATGTTAGACCCAAACTAGAGTATGGAATAATACTATGGAAACGTAATAAGAAAACTGGAAATTAGAAAGAGTACAATAGAATTATACCAAGGGCATCCATGGATGTAACATTTAAAGTTATTATCAAAGATTAAAATATCTGAACTTGTATAGTATCTTGTACAGATATTTAAGATGAGACCTCATTTGGTTATATATAGTGTTTAGAGACAACTGCCTCTAGGTATGCTTGGAGTTATCAAAGAGTAATAAGAAACACTGGACAGCCTGTGTAGGAAACTACATATGGATGACATCTCTATGAATCAGTTCTCTGAGGCAGTAACTGATGTCTGGAATAGACTAGCTAATTATATTAAAGCACTACTTTAGACATTTTAAGAATAGCTCATTGAAGAAACAAGATCAAAACTAAAACAAAGTTGCCAAACATGTTTGTATTCAAAGATATGATAAATGCCTTGTGCTGTAACCAGGAGAGTCTTCCATTCTTTTCACGAGACATTAACTCAACCACACACTGAATGGATGGGGAAAAGAAAATACACCCCTGGGATTCCACCTGTGTCCCTGCTGGACAGGGGCACTGGATGCTGACTTGTCAGAATATCAGCTAACTTTTTGGTTAGGTTTGTAAGGGCCTCAGAGCAAATAGCCTAGTAACTTCCTATGATGCTATCTATGATCCTATAATGCAGATTTTAAAATATAAATTCCATCTCACTAAATATTGTTGCTCACAATTAAAATATTCAGCAACTCATACATACTAGCTCTCATGGAATTTGAAAAATGCTGCAACCTCACATTTAGATGTTCAGTGTATGTCTAATACCCACTAAATTCTATGCCATTCTTATTGTCAGGTACTACAGTAAAGTTGCATGTTACAAACAACAGTCATTTAAAGGCCTCCCATTGCTTCAGTAAGATTTATTATTTTTACATGTAATATCCAGTTGTTCCAGCTGTCATATGGACATGTTTCCCTGATTACAGTATGCACAAATACTTGCAAATATACAGTGATATGAGAATAACTTAAAGTGTGCATTTTAAAGGAGGTCTATAGTTCATGGGTTAGATTATATAATATTTGGTCATGAGGCTTTGATTAATGCAGTTTGATAAATACTTAGACTGTTGAAGTATATTAGCTGATATGTGGATCTCATATATCTGTATAAGTATCTGATGGCTACTGCCCAAGATTGTTAGGACACTGATATGTGCCAAAATTTATATCATTTCTGAAAGTCTTGGGCCTCATTGCCAAATGGGCTCTGTTGTGCAATGCAATTTCTTAAGTTATTATATATGTTATTGATGTACCTAGGTTTCCTTCTCTGTCAGTTTCTACTTTCTTCCATAATGAGGTACATTCTTCTTGCAGTGTAGGAACTGATATATTCATTCGCTTCCTTATGGCTCTCCTGCTTACAGTATAGTCATTCAGTACACATGAACAACAATACATTAGACCAAGGTTCATAGGTTCATAGGTTCATAGGTTCATACTAGGCTATCTGCCCTAGGGCATTTATAAGCCTAGCCAGAGTGTGTTTGGCTTTCGCCACCCAATTTAAATGAATTTTGCTATGCCCTTTTTCGAGGTTAGTATACTGTGCCTCTGTCTAACAGTGACACAGACGTGATACCCGGGGTAAACCTACGATCTCCCATCCACTCATCAAGATTCCTCTTGAAGAGAGTCAATGACGGACTCTGCCTAACCTGGAGTGGGATTTTATTCCAGAGTGAAGGGAGCCTCTGGGTTATGAATCTGTCCCTCCAGCATGTCCTATTTATTTCAGTGCTGAGGTTCAAGTCTCTCGAGCTTGTAGCTCGATGGGATTTGGATTTTCTGAGGTGCAGCATGTCCATTAATTCCGGGTTGGACATGGCTTTATACGTCAGGCACAGATCGCGTCTGAGCAGGTGGTATGCCACTGAGTAGAGCTGAAGTTTCTTTAACCGGGCAGCATATGGCATCTGTTTGAGCCCTTTGATCCTCTTGGTGAGGTACTTTTGGGGTCTTTCCAGTTGCTGCAGGTGTCTGGTAAGGTACATCCCAAAAGGGGCATTGTACTCAATTATGGGCCTGATGAGGGATGAGTAAAGAGGCACAATGATCTCCCCTGATCTAGATGTGAATCCCTTCATGATTAGGTGGGCTATAT
Organism: Protopterus annectens; assembly: GCF_019279795.1. Classification (NCBI taxonomy): domain Eukaryota; kingdom Metazoa; phylum Chordata; order Ceratodontiformes; family Protopteridae; genus Protopterus; species Protopterus annectens. The sequence goes on along the minus strand of NC_056733.1, from coordinate 1,762,095,169 downwards.
AAAATGTTTTTCTAACCACTTTGGCCATGTGGTTTTCAAATGAGAGATTGCTATCAACTTGGGTCCCCAGGTCCCTAATTACTTCTTCCGTACTTAATGGATTACCACCTATGTGGTAAGTTGTGGGCACTTTGTTTTTGCCAAAGGGGATGACTATACACTTTTTGGCGTTTAGCTTGAGGCCATGGCTCTGGCACCAGTTGTCTGTTTCTATGAGGCCCTTTTGTAGGATGTTTGTGTCGGCTGGAGAGTTGATTATGGTGCCTAGTTTGCAGTCATCTGCGAACTTGGTCAGCCACAGTCCTTCCATGTTGGCCTGTACCTCCGAGAAATATATACCGAACAAGAGAGGTCCCAGGACTGAGCCTTGTAGGATGCCACTTGTAACTGGTTTGGAGTCTGACATGGCTCCAGCAATTCTAACCATGTGGGTTCTGTCCTTGAGCCAGTTTGCAACCCATCTAGTGACATAGGGGTTTATATTTAAGCTGGTGAGCTTATCTATAATGCCCAAGTGGGGTATTGTATCGAAGGCTTTTGCGAGGTCCAGGTAGGCTGTGTGGACCACCTTCCTCTCGCCAATGGCCTTGGAGACTGTTTCAAAGAAATTGACCAGGTTTAAGAGGCAGGATCTGCCCTTAACAAAGCCGAACTGGGTAGGATCCAGTGTCTGTAGGTCCCCAATATCTTTATTTATGAGGTTCATGATGATCCTTTCCATAGCTTTGCAGACCAAGCTATTATCCTTTCTGGGATTGCATACAGTTATCTTATGCTTATATTCCTTCTCAGTATAAATAGTCTTCAAAGCCTACGTGAGCATAACAGGTGAATTTCTGCAAAACACCTTTGCACAAACACTAGATAGACAAATGCTCGGCAGTTTTTCTCCCTCTCCTTTCACTGATTCCGTCTAAATTTATATTCCCTTTGCCTTTCCATTTTATTCATTTTTGTAATCAGATATTCTTTCCTTTATTCATTCTATGTTGCAATGAATTAAGAATTAATTCTGATTTACTTAACAATTTGCCTAATATATTACAATTAATCAGTTCATTAAAGACTGCATTTGCAATAAATGCTTTGCCCTTTTGAGGGTTATAGGTAAAGCCTTATCCCATCCCAGCAAGTAAAGGGCATATGGCAGACAGGCAATCCCAGAAAGGATAATAGCCCATCACAGAGTATATAAGTATATTTTATTAATGTTTAATATATTAGATCTAGTTTTACATTAAAAAGGACTCCTTTGTTCATAGGTTCATAGGTTCATAGGCAGGTACTAGACTATTGGCACTAGGGCCTATATAAGCCTAGCCAAATGGTACCCTGGCTTTTGCCACCCAAGAAAATTATTTTCCTGTGCCCTTGTCAAGCAGAGCCACAGATGTGATTCCCGGGGTGAATTTCCTATCTCCCATCCAATCATCAAGATTTTTCTTGAAGAGTGCTAATGAGGAGCTTTGTTTGATATAGACAGGTAGTTTGTTCCAGAGTATGGGTTGATATAGATAGGTAGTTTGTTCCAGAGTATGAGAAGTCTCTGGGATAGGAATCTATCCCTCCAGCATGTTCTGTTTATTGTGGTGACAGGGTTTAGGTCCCTAGAATGTGTAGCTTGGAGGGATTGGGATTTCTTTACGTGGAGCATGTCCAACAGCTCTGGGTTTGACATAGCTTTGAATGTTAGGCAGAGATCACCTCTGAGTAGGCGATATGTGACAGAGTAAAGCTGGAGTTTTTTGAAACGATCTGTGTAGGGCATCTGTTTGAGGCCGGTAATCCTCTTTGTGAGGTATTTCTGTGGCCTTTCCAGTTGTTGTAGATGTCTTGTGAGGTACATACCAAAAGGTGCGTTGTACTCTATAATGGGTCTAATGAGTGATGGGTAGAGGGGAACAATGACCTCTTTTTTCCTGGATGAGAAACCTTTTGTGATGAGGTGTGCCACGTAGAAGGATTTCCTGACTACTATGGCGATGTGATTATCAAAGGAGAGACTACTGTCCACCTGTGTCGCAAGGTCTCATCACACTTTCGGTGTTAGGTAGATTACCGCCTATGTGGTAGTTCATGGGTACAGAGATTTTACCAAAAGGGATGACAATGCACTTTTTGGCATTGAGCTTGAGGCCATGGCTTTGACACCAGGCATCAGTCTCAGTGAGGCCCTTTTGTAGGATGTTCACATCTTTAGGAGATTTGACTATGGCTCCTAGTTTGCAGTCATCTGTGAACTTTGTTAGCCAAAGGCCTTCTGTGCTAGCCTGTACTTCAGAGAAGCAGATACCAAACAGGAGAGGACCTAGGACTGAACCCTGCGGTACTTCATTTGTCACTGGTCTGAAGTTTGATTTAGAGTCTGCTACTTTCACAGTGTGGGTTCGGTCAGTGAGCCACTTGGCAACCCATCTTGTGACATAGTGATTTATACCTAGTTTAGTGAGTTTGTCTATAATTCCAGCATGGGGGATGGTGTTGAAAGCCTTGGCAAGATCTAGATAGGCTGTGTGTACCACCTTACCCTCATCTACAGCTTTGGTGACCGCTTCAAAGAAGTCTATCAGGTTTAGGAGACATGATCTGCCTTTTACAAGCCCGAACTGGGTAGGGTCCAGACTTTGGAGATTACCAATGTCATTGTTTGTAAGTTCCATGATGATATGCTCCATAGCCTTGCAGACCCGGCTCATTATGCTAATGGGGCGGTAGTTCCCAGGGTCTGTGGTGGCTCCCCCTTTGTGGAGTGGGATAACTGTTGCTGTGCACCATTCAATGGGCACAAAGCCTGAGGTGAGGCTATGATTGAACAAGGTACTTAGGTGGGGTGCCAGTTCGTTCTGTAGTTCATGTAGAATGCAGTCTGGGATGTTGTCAGGTCCCATTGATGCTGTGTTCTTGGCTCTGGAGAGTGTGTTTTTTACCTGTGCAGCCATGATTACAGGTACTTTGCATTCTTCCGGTATAGAGATGGGCCCTTTAGGGGATGAGAGAGGGGTAATGTTAGCACTGAACCTATCTGCCAGGATGTTGGCAATATCAGTTGGTTCTGTATATTTTAGTGCCATTGTGCTGTAACTCAGAGCAGATCTGAGTGTTGCCATTGAGTTTCTTGACATAGCTATAGAATGCTTTGTGGTTGTCTTTAGAATCAATGGCAATTTTGTTTTCGTAACTAGCTTTGGAGGATTTTATGAGGGATCTCAGCTTCTTACTGAGGCTGACCACGGAGTTCCTCCAATCATGGGATTTTACTCTTTTTTGCAACAGTTTCTTTCTTCTGTTGTAGAGTTTGTTTATAGCAGGGACCACCAGATTGGCTTCCTTTGTTTGGATGATAGCATCTTGGTTCTGTTAGGGATTGCGCGATCCATGCACTTGTGTAAATGCTTATAAAGTGCAATTGTATAGGATTCAGCAGTAGTATCTCTATTGTCTATCAGCATGGGTGTCGTGAAGTTTGCCACTTCTGTCTTAAGAAGTGTGAAGTTGGCTTTGGAGAAATTTTTTACGGTGGTTTCCCTAATGGGGGGTGGGGCTGGGATGTGGATGTCTAGGGTGATTTGCTTGTGGTCGGATCTGACCAACGAGGAATTGACCTCTGGTGTGGAACACCGGTTGCCCATGTTGGTAATGACCAGGTCTAGGATATTGCTGCCTCTGGTGGGGGTGTGGATAAGTTGATCCAAGGCATTGGAATTTATGAATTCCAGAAAACGTTATGCACAAGAGTTGGTACATGAGTAGTTTTCCCAGTTAATGGTGGGGTAGTTGAAATCGCCCATTATTAGGGTGTTAGGTTGTACCCTAATATTTTCCAGTGTATCAAGAAATGAGGAGTGGGAATCATGGGGCATGGTGGGGGATCGGTAGCAGCTACAATTTGCATTGCGGTCTTGCCCAGAGTTAGTTGCACTTGGATAATCTCAGATGCATTATGCTGAGCAACTAGCCTGGAGGTGTGGATATCCTTAATGAATGTCATTATATTTTGAAACATTTAAGTTTTTTTTTTACTATGAATTTCAATGTCCTCTAATTAGTCAACTGTTTTATTTTATTCACTTGTAAATGTTTTATATTTTGTTTCTGTAACTTGTCTTGCAAAATTTTAATAAAATATAAAACATATGTAGAGTGAAAGAATATGCAAAATACAGGGGAAGAACTGTAATGATTAGAAGTTAAAAGAAAAGAGGTGGCTAATTTCATATCAACACTTTATCAACAAAGCAGGCAGGGATGTTTGCTGATAAAACTGTAAGTATGTATGAAAATATAAAATAATGGAACCTATTGGGCTTTCCTAAACTTAAAGAGGCCAGATTAACTAAGGACAAAGATGATATGCTCCATAGCCTTGCAGACCCGGCTCATTATGCTAATGGGGCGGTAGTTCCCAGGGTCTGTGGTGGCTCCCCCTTTGTGGAGTGGGATAACTGTTGCTGTGCACCATTCAATGGGCACAAAGCCTGAGGTGAGGCTATGATTGAACAAGGTACTTAGGTGGGGTGCCAGTTCGTTCTGTAGTTCATGTAGAATGCAGTCTAGGAATCAGGTTATGGGTCAATAAAAGAAGTACAGTCTCTGAAAGTCAAAATATGTTTATTATGACAACTAAAACTATTATAATATCAAAAGGCAGAACTGGAAATTGTGTACTAGCAGGTGATGTGTTTAAAAAGGTTAAAATAAAACAAAGTTTCTTTATTAGATTTGTTTTTGAAGATATGATAAACATATTGCTACTGCTGTGGCATCCTTCCATCTTTCTTCATTTTCAATGCTAAATCAAATGTAAAAACAAACAATTTAATATATTAGATAATGCTTGTCATGCAGGGTAGTAAGTAGCCATTGAAGGCTGGTCTATATACCCCATACAATACTGTGTTCCACTTCAGATCATCTGTTCGCTCCCTGCTTCTTCTGGTTTAATTTCTCAAAGTGTTTTTGTTTTCTAATACCATGATGGGAAAGGACCCCATTCTTATATGTCAGGGCATGGATAAAGTTCATGTCTCTGTGGTTTCAGTCTGCAATGTTAGTTAAGAGTACTCTTCTCAGCACTTGCAATGTACCTAGAATTGCCTCCATCTGCAGGTCATATGCAGTTGCATATTTATGTATGATATTTATGTATGATTATAAATTATTTTTTATTAGTCTAGTTGTTTCTATTGCTACTGGGACCATCTGGGTAACTTTCTTCCACACTGCTTTAATTTCTGCCTGCAAATCCTGGTATTTTATGACTTTCTGTCTCTCTGTGTGTAGTTGCTGAGTGCAGCAGTTTCAATGAGCAATACTACTTTTGCTTCTTTTCCTGAAATACTACATCTGGTTTTCTTGCATCTGTTTTTTTTTGGAACTGTTGGTAATGGGTAGTCCACTGTGATAACAACGTCATCATTCTTAATAAATGTTTTGCGGTTCATGTTTCCAGTGCTTCTCAGCTACTTTATATTATAGTGTTTCCACAATCCCCAGTGCAACAGTCTTGTCACATTATTGTGGCTTTCAATGTACAGACCTTCAGTTATGAGTGTATCACACCCAGAAATGAGATGTGCAATTGTTTCCTTTTCTGTTTTACTTCTTCCGGCATATAGAAAAAATATGATCATGCAAATCAGGTGAAGATAGGAATGCAAGAGGAGCTGATGAGGTTCATTTGCTGTCACTAGAAGGTAGTAAGTTAAAAGTCAGGAAGTAAGAAACTTAGAAAGAAATGTTCTTTGATCTCATCAAAGAAAGACAGGATGAATGAGGTAGATATGGAAGAAAGTAAGGGAGGAAACTTGGAAGGAAGTTTATGGTCCCACCAAAGAATTTGATGACAATGAGGTATGAGATGAGAGATAGAAGGACCTTTGTTTCCAGTCAAGAGTTAGAGGAGAGATATAAAAAGAACTGTTGGGAAGAGTAAATAGGATATTGTTTCATTCAGCCAAATGACAGAAGCCAGTGCTAACAGAGCAATTGAAGAGGGGAGACTGTATGCAAATGAGAAAGGTGTGAGGGCTTTACTAATGCATAAAGCTGAGCTATGTGAAATTTGGGTTAGGTATGTAGGAGAGAATCAGGGGAAGAAGTGCAAAAAAAAAATCCCAGAGAGATAGTAATGTGTGTTGAAGTGTGTGTGTGTGTGTGTGTGTGTGTGTGTGTGTGTGTGTGTGTGTGTGTGTGTGTGTGCGTGTGTGGAGTAGAAGGAGATTATAGTCATAAAGACACTAATAGTATTAATAATAGGAGGATAAGTAGCTGTAAGTCATTTAGCAGTACTTGAGATATTAAAATGTTACAGGCCACCCTCACAAACTCAGGAACCTCACATGGCCTTCCTGAAAACACTAGAGGGGATAAATGTATCACCAAACACCATCATACTAGGTGACTTCAATTACCCTAATATAGACTGGGAACACTACTCAAGCCCAAACACCCTAGCCCAAAAGTTCCTGGAATTCATAAACTCAAATGCCATGGAACAACTAGTCACCATCCCCACAAGAGGAGAAAACATACTTGATCTCATCATCACGAACATGGGAGCACAATGTTCAACACCGGGAGTATACCCCTCACTGGTGAGATCAGATCACAAACTAATCTCGCTGGAGGTCCTCATCCCACCCCCACCTGAAATAAAAAAGACCACACTAAAGATCTTCTCCAAAGCCGACTTCACACTTCTAAAGACTAGTGTGGTCTCGCTTAAGCCCCCGAGCCGACGGAAAACAGTACTCAAGCCGCTGAATCACTTACAAATGCCTTCTACCAGCACCTGCAGGACTGCATGGATAAGGCAATCCCAAGCAAAACAAAGACTCTTTGTACCAAAGGCAAGCATCCACTCTGGTGGACCCCAGCCATAAACAAACTCTACAACAAAAGGAGGAAGCTACTACAAGATAGAGCAAAATCCTTAAAAGGTAAGACACCCTTGATCACTATAAGTAAAAACTAAGAGCTCTCATAAAATCATCCAAAGCAAATTTTGAGAGAAAAATAGCTAAAGACTCAAAAGACAATCATAAGGCCTTCTTTAGCTATGTTAGAAACCTGGGAGGAAACTCCCAGATATGCTCAGAACTAGTTCATAATGATGTGAAGATTACTGATCCTACAGACATTGCCAACATACTGGCTGACAGGTTCAGTGCAAACTTCTCCCCTCCCCCAAAAGGAGAGATATCTATACCAAGCGATTGCAGCCCCCAAACATCTCCAACGCCCAAGTGAGAACTGCTCTCTCCAAAGCAAAAACACAGCATCCATGGGACCTGATGGTGTCCCCGGCTGTGTGCTCCACGAACTCAACGAGGAATTAAACCCACAGCTAGGACAGCTGTTTAATCATAGTCTTACCTCTGGATATGTACCCAGGAGTGGCGCACTGCAACTGTGGTCCCACTTCACAAAGGCGGTGCCTCCACCGACCCTGGAAATTACCGTCCCATTAGCTTGACAAGCCTTATCTGCAAAGCCATGGAGAGGATCATAATGGACCTCATAAATAAAGACATAGGAATTTGCAGACTTTGGATCCATCCCAGTTTGGCTTTGTCAAAGGCAGATCATGCCTTCTAAACTTGGTTGACTTTTGAAACAGTCACCAAAGCCATTGATGAGGAAAGGCAGTCCATACAGCCTACCTCGATCTGGCTAAGGCCTTTGATACAATACCCCACTCGGGTATCATTGAAAAACTCATCAGCTTAAATGTTAACCCATACATCACAAGATGGGTTGCAAACTGGCTGAGTGACAGAACCCACAGGGTCAGAGTTGCTGGCGCCATGTCAGACTCAAAGCCTGTCACAAGTGGTGTACCACAGGGCTCAGTCCTGGGCCCACTCTTGTTTGGCATCTACTTTTCCGAAGTACAAGCAAACACAGGAGGGTTATGGCTGACAAAGTTTGCAGATGACTGCAAACTGGGCCATAGTAGAAAACACATCTGACACAGATATCCTTCAGAAGGGTCTCACAGAAACGGATAACTGGTGCCAGAGCCATGGCCTAAAGTTAAATGCCAAAAATGCATAGTCATACCCTTCGGGAAAAACAAGGTTACCCTAGCTACCAAATAGGTGGCAATCCACTGAGTACAGAAGAAGTTATCAGGGACCTGGGGACCCAGGTTGATAGTAGTCTGTCATTCGACACCCATGTAGCTAAAGTAGTTAGGAAGACCTTCTACATTGCCCACCTTATCATGAAGGGATTCTCATCTAGATCAAGGGAGGTCATAGTCTCCCTATACTCATCACTCATCAGACCAATGATTGAATACAATGCCCCATTCGGAATGTATCTGACCCGACACTTGCAGCAGCTGGAGAGGCCACAAAAGTTCCTCACCAAAAGGATAAAGGGTCTCAAACATCTGTCCTATGCTGCCCGACTGAAAGAACTCCAGCTCTATTCAGTCGCCACCGCTTGCTCAGAGGTGACCTTTGCCTAACATACAAGGCCATGTCAAACCCAGATTTGATGAATATGCTTCACCTCAAAAATCTAGATCCGTCAGAGCCACAAGGGCGGAGACTTAAACCTCGACACGGCTATTAATAGGACGTGCTGGAGGATAGATTCATCACCCAAAGACTCCTATGCTGTGGAATAAAATCCCGGTATATGTGAGGCAGAGCACCTCGCTGGCCTTGTTCAAGAGAAATCTTGACCAATGGATGGGAGATCGCAGATATACCCCAGGGATTACCTCAGTGTCACTGCTCAACAGAGGCACAGCAAAATAATGGGTATAGTTCCCCATACTAAAGGGGTGGCTTAAGCCACAAAACTATGGGCTAGGCTTGTAAATGCCCTCGGGCAGATAGCCTAGTATGAACCTATGAACCTATGAACCTATAAAATGTATGCAGTGTAGTAAAGCTAGAGTATGACTGAAGGATTAGAATGAAGGGATTTTTGGAAAAGAAATAAGGGATATGCAAGATGTTGAAGGACAGAGAGTGTGAAATGCTGTGAGAAGAGAATGCTAGCAGGAGTAGTTAGAAAGTTAATGACTTTGAAAGGTGTAAGTGATAGGTTAGTAAATATATATGCATAAAGGAAGTTCTGAGTGCAATTAAAGAGAGCAATATAAAGGACATTATGCAGAATATTTCACAGTGTTCAAGAAGAAAGCTGTCTTCTTCTGTCTATTATAATAAGACTGCAACAAAATTGTATAATTTGTATAGTCTGTCTCTGTTTCTCTCTCTCTTACGCAACACACACACAGACACACACACACACACACACACACACACACACACATATATATATATATATATATATATATATATATATATATATATATATATATATGGGTTCACTTTATAACATCGAAATACTGAAATGTCGAATTTCAGTATCACGAAGCTATAAAGTCGAATGTTAGAAATAGCTAACGTTCATAATCACGAATTTCATATATGACGAATATATGTCGAATTCACGGTTATGAAGTTGCACTACGTAATGTCCGGGTTTGTGTTTTGGTGGTGCGTGGTGCCGTGTGTGGATGTAGGTGTTATGTCAGGTTAGTGAGTGTTTTGTAAGGGTTTTGAGTGGGAGTTAGAGTGTGTGTGAGGGATTGGAGAATGTGCGTGTGTGAGTGAGCTTTTGTGTTGTGTTTGTGAGATCTCGGAGTTAGTATATATAAGTAGGGGGGTGCAGGGGCTTGCCCCTCTATGTGTGTGAGTTGTGTATGTGTGTTTTTTTCTGTTTATGTTGTGATGTGGGTGTTGTGTTGTATGTTTAGTGTAGTGTGTGCGGTGTTTTCGGTTATGTGGTTTCGCGGTTTTTGTTTGTCTGTGTTTTGTGGATTCGGTTTTATAGTCTTGAGATACTGAAATTCGATATTTCAGCATTTCGAGGTTATAAAGTGAATATATATATATATATATATATATATATATATATATATATATATGTATGGTTTCACTTCATAATCTCGAAATGTTGAAATACCGAATTTCAGCATTCCGAGATCGTGAAAGTAAAAATTCACTTTGCCGAAAAGTGCATAAGAGCAAATTTGAATATCTCGAATTCGCACTTATGAATTTTTGGTACGTTGCGTGTAGTGTTATGGTGCCTGAAATTTCAGATGAGTGAGTGTTTGTGTGTGTGTTTATATGTTGTATGTGAGGGTAAGGGTAGTGATGTGTAAGTATGAGTGTGAGTGTTGGATTTGTTGGTGTTTTTGTATGTGTGATTTGTATTTGTGTGCGAGAGAGGGGACAATGCCATGGTGTGAGTTTTTTTTTTTTTATGTTATGTGCGATCTTGGATTTGGTATATATAAGTAGGGGGTGTGGGGTATAGGAGGGGATTGCCCCCTGCTTATATGTAGTGTAGTGTTGTTTAGTTTGTGTGCTGTGGGTGGAATGGTGTGTGTGTTATATGGTGTATGGTGTATGTATGTTTGTGATTGTGGGATTTGGTATTGTGAATGGTTCGGCTTCATGGTCTCGAAATGCTGAAATTCGGTATTTCAGCATTTTGAGATTATGAAGTAAAACTATATATATATATATATATATATATATATATATATAAATATATATATATATATATATATATATATCCATCTACAGTCCCTTCTTCCCATTTTTGCACATGGGGTTAGAGTGTCACATTAACAGTAACAATCATCTAGAGCCAATGTACACACAGCAAATCAATAAAAAGTAGAAGGGTAGCTTTCTCAGAGTTTGTGATATATTGAGAAAGATGGAAAAGTGCTCAAAATGGATGTAAAATTGACCAAAACATTAGAAGTAATGGTGTACTCATGATTCATGGTTGTAATCAGAGAAAATGCAATTCTAAAAAGTTGTGTTTGAACTGCAGTGTCATCTAGTGGAAAACAATAAAGAATAAATCACTGGAGGTATAACCAGTCAAGTCTGACTTACTATCCAGGTGAACAGCACACTTCTTTGGCTCCAGTATTATCTTCCATTTACTTTAAACACTTCAGTACCTTCTATCAATGTACCACAGCTCAGTCATTCTTCCTATAATGGACATCCCTTCTACAGTATTCTCCACTCCTTGCCCTTCTGTCTTTAAGTACTACAACTGTATATGTTGTAAATAGCAGTGGTCATTGTATTATTTTAAAACATGTATGTTTATCTAACCACATAACTGATTTCTGATTTATAACATTTTTGTAGTTCAGCTGCAATGTCCATGTAAGATAATTACTATGCCTGTTTACTTGGTCTGTTATAACCCATGCATGAACATAAAAAAGGTCTAAATGGATGTAAATGACCTAAATGGATCTGTGTTCTTGACCACTCAGCAAAGAAAACTAAACTAAAATGTATGGCAAGAACTGGAGCCATCTCTAGATATCACTTTGCTTGACGTTCAAAATATTACAATGAAACTGAGTTGTGTCTTGCAGAAACAAGATCATTAAGATGACAACAAGGTTTGTGTGCAGGCTGACACCATTGTCTCTTTGCAATGAAGGAAAGAATTACTGAGTTAGTACATTTTGGATTTCCTTGGAAAATTGGGAAAGATGTGGACATAAGTTGGTTGAACTTGAAAATATGTATTGGAAGAAGCTTTTACAAGTGAAAAGTATCCCCAAAAGAGATGAAAGTATGCATTATGCTGAACACATGAAAGAGAAAATGTGAGCTGAACAGTTTTCTACACAAAAGTATTAATACTGAAGCAGGCATGGCTGTTGGATGGCCCAGAATTATAATCAGTCATTTTACAGTTTTTTTTTTTTTTTTGAAAGATCAGGTTCTTTCTTAGCACTGGAGACCACGTAAAATGTGCATGACAGATAATAGATTTTTTTTTATCATGCTTTTTCCAGACATATGACCCAGCAGTAAGCTTGATTTCAGGATGCTATAATAGAAAGTCATCTAAAACTTTTATGTACAAAGTACAAAGTACAGACTTTAAAATTAGCAAAAACTTCAGTTAGCCAACATTATTTACTCTTTACTGGTACTCTGTTACAAAAGCAATATAAGTTCGATTTTACTACACATTGTCATTTATACTTACAAATGTTAGCAGCTCATATGAGCTATCTCCTCTCTCCAGTTTTCATATTGTAGCAATGTGATATTTAAAAAGATTTGTGCCCTAACACTTAGATACCCTTTTTGAGTCTCATAGCCACTAAATCCTATGTCATGCTTACTGTAAGGTGACATCCAGCCTTACTCAGGACTGTATGCAACTTATGTACTCAATAACTAAAATTATTATTGATGGAAATAGAGACTTATTACGTTGCATTAATGCGAGGCATTTCCATAACAAAACACATATAATTTATAGTCGACTTTCTATTTACAAATCTGACATTCTTGCTGTCTCTGAGACATGACTAAAACATTCCGACACTGACTGTTCTATTACCACTCCAGGACGTGCCATACTTAAGTGTGACATAATACATAAGGATGCAGCTGATGTAACATTATTGTGTAAATCAATATATCCTGTTTCATTTCTAACAAAAAATACCTACACAGTTAGACTATGAGTTTCTAATAGCTCACATTATAATCAATGACAGCAAGCTATTTACCATAGATTATGTCTGTAGATCTCAAGGTAACAATGAGTCACTTATTAAAGAAGTTTTTAAATGTTTAGTATCACATTACAACTTAGAACTAACAAATCCTATGTGATTTCAGTTTAGAATGCTTGCTTATTAATGATGGTTCCTCATTATTCAACTTTTTGATTTAATTCAACTACTCTTTGAACCACTTTAAACATTCAGATATCATGGTAAAAAAGTTCACTAGACTGGATGTTGGTATTTTCTCCATTTAATAGTTCCACCTGTGGCACCTTGCTGGACTGCATCAGTGACCATCCACCTATATTTGCTATTTGGCTCTCACTGCTGGAGTGCACAAAATACAAAAGTTGTACCTTTCATGTAATCTTTCAAAATGTAACATTTTATACCTTATGTACTGCATCCAGTTTCAACCACTTTTTTCTTATTTACAGTAAGTAAATCTTTTGTCTTTTCTACCATGAGTAACTCCAGAAATAAAAAGCTAATGTTTTACAGGGCTGCTTCTGGGTCCTGCATCATTGGACTTTTAACCCAAATCACTACAGCAAAATTTAACAAATTTTCAATTATGCTGTTACTGCATGCAAAAAAATCTTATTTTACACCTCAAAAATTGCAACATAGAAATAAGCCAAAAAAATTCTGGCAATCTGTTGACTACCTCCTTTACACTATTCATTCTTATATGCCTTCTCTTTTTTCCATAATTGGATGCATTTAAGGACTTTATCCAAAAACTAATCTCCACAGGTTTTTCACACAGCAAGTTTTCAACATCAGTGCATTGCAACCATGCCTTTTGTATACTGACTGTAAGAAGTTCATAAGTTTATAAGTTACTAGGGAAAGTAAGACCTGTGTTTCCTGCTGCCAATAACCTCCCTCCTGAATTTCAAAAAAATTACATACCCATCCATTGCCTCTCCTGTTACCATATTAATAAATTGATCCGTTATGAAAAGTTATAATCCACATTGTTGAAAACTATCATATCATAAGGGTTGAACCTCCAAATCATTAAATAACTAATGCCATATTGCATTACTTTCCATGCTACTAAAATATGGGAGACATGTATGCATAAACTTCAAAGCTACCTATTCCGCTAAAAACTTATAGCTCAAGTTCATTACAGATTTTACCCAACCTTGTAACCAACACTGCTCTGCCTGACTTGACTGAATCCATCTGTGGTGATCCTGACTTTGAAAAATCTGTTGGTACAGCTTTCCCTGATCTTTCTAAAGCGTTTAGTATTGTGACACATTAAACTCATACTATCTCTTGAAAACATTATAATATCAGCAAGTACAATTAAGAGGTTCACTAGCTATCCTAATGATAGGGCCCACATTGAATGCTGGAACAGTGTCACATCCTCAGAGTGTTTAGTTACTGTCATAGTTCCACAAGATATTGAAGTAAATCTACATTTATTCACCATATTCATAAGTAAGGTGTCTGAAAACATTAGAAATAGCAAACTGATTCACTGTGCCAATGATATGAACATTGCTATTTCACCTGAATCTGTACATTATCTCTGTTCCTTGCAGCAAAACTCCTTCCATTTACTTGAGCCCTGGTTAAACAGCAAGGGTCTTCTTTTATACAACTCCAAACAAAATATATGCTTTTCTGTCCTAAACTTTAGTCTGCAAACTCTATAGCTACTTCAAGCTTCCTCTGCTGTTTCATTAATATTAATTCCAGTAAACCTCTTAACATCTCTTTAGCTGACTCCTCATCAAATATAGGAATTTACTCTCAAAAGCCAGTTACATTTCTGTTCTTGCCTACAGAAGGCAATAACAAAAAAACAATAATCACATTAGGCAAACTAAAATAACATAATCAGTCCTTACAAATATTACCAGATCGTACCTGCTTCCATCTGTTTTGTATGCCTCCTTATCTCTGGACCAATTTAAATATCCTATTATATAAAATGGAACAATCTTATAATTAAATCACTTTGTTCACCACAATTTAGAAAGGCGACTTACAAGCTGGACAGTCACAGTTAATAAACATAAGTAAGTACTTAACTACTATTGATTTATCCTGCTATTCTCAAGACTTTTTTTTTTTATTTATGGAGTTAGACAGTTTCTCAGTATGATGATAGCACTGGATACATTTTTCAACTTTAAAGTTCAGATGTAATAAGTTAAATTCATCAGAGAGGACTAATACTATATTAGTTCAAGATTTTGCTCATTAATGGAAGATTATCAAAAGACTATCCCTGGGATTCAACAAGCAGCCGTGCAGGAATAAGTTATAAGAAGCAAGGCAGAGGGGTGATGTCCCAGCAGTGTGCAAGTACTCAAACCAATAACTGTTTACTAATGTCTAGCCTGTATATATGATGGATAGGTATGCCTAAATATTTCTCTATTTCCCTTACAACTGCAGCTGTGTCGGCTGTGAATCAGGAAGCCCATGTGAGTAGGTTGCAAAGGCTGTGTCGCGAGGCTGGTGAGTAACAATCCTGCTTGTAGTAGTCATATCAAATAAGTATAAAGTAGTAGAAAGTCACCTGGCATTATAAAAACTATTGTATGGGTTGTACTGAATAAACCAGACAATATGGCAATATTAGTTCCATATAGGTCATATTTAAATAAAACTGTAACTGCTTGGCAATAAAGGTCTAAATCCTGGACTGGTTGTGTTTACTCTGTTATTTATTGCATTTATTGTTGCATTATCTGAATAGTAATGTTGTGTTAACCACTGTTACCCACACTGTGCTACATAAATAAATGTCTAGGAATGTCTGTATAAGACTGTCGTAAGTACAAGATCAGGTTGTACAACTAAGAGAGAGTTAGACAGAAAACACTGAAGCAATAGACAATACTATCCAAATAACACACTCTGGTAAAACTTAAATGGTTGTGTTTTTAGCAGACACAGCCATGGTTTGAATCCTGGGAGTGGTAGTAGTAAGCCATATGCAAAATCATACCTCTCAACCATGCAGATTTTTTCAGAATGTCCAGATAATTGGTTCATATTTTATGCCTGCCACTCTGTCCCCCTGGCAAATCAGTGGGATGATCTCAGAACTGTAGTCACTAAATAATGACATACATTTGATTTTCAGAATACAAAACCTTCAGAAAATGTATATTAAAACAAATCCTGTCACTCTAGCAACTCTCCAAGTTTATGAGAGCAATATTCAAAATATGTCCCTATTTGTACCCCCATGTTGGCAAGCTTGGTACAGAGTGTGTGCATTAAGAGATTGAGAGGTATGTGCATAATATAACTCGGAATCTGGGAATATGTTTAGAAACAGTCAGGTATTGTTAACGAACATTCCCTCCACAGGTCTACCAGGTAAGAGATATAGAATTTAGCAATAAGACAGTTGAAGTATACACTGTGTACAAACGTACTACTGCCCAAACCAAGGCCATAAGGTATTGTAATAATACCTGTACAGTAATGATTAGAGCAATGATCATTAAAGTTGTGAGTACTGCAAGGATATATAAGTTCACTGACATCTCCCCCCCACCATATCTGCAACAATAATCTAAACACACAAATCAGTGGGTATGTTTACACAAAACCTACTGTTGGGACGTATGTTCTATTGTTCAGCAAATATTGAAATGTGTTTCTGTTAATGTTCCGTGTTGAAATACTATCATTGGTGGCCTGTTGCTATCAGTGTAACCTGCATGCCATTGTAATGGCCACTGTGGTTCCATATATGCATGTGTTCTGTTTGCTATGCAACTGTTCCAAATCTGGTGTTTTGGGTTAATGGGAATATCTATGCATGCTTTTATATCTAATGCTGGATTGAGTTGACTATTACTAACCCACATATGTTTTAAAACTGCAACTCCATAGCAATTTTGGGAAGGCCAGTACCAGTGGACCCCCCTGTCTCACCTCGTCTGGCTGTGGCACTGGGCCCCAGCAGGTTTGGGACCCACCCCAGCACCTCATCATCCGCTGGTCCTGCACAACCTTCAGGTGGATCCACCTCAGGGGATGGAGCTCATCCCACTCTGGAAGCAGAGGCAGACAGGATCCTGTCACCCAAAGTCAGGTCCGGTGATTGGTGCATAGTGAGCTTTGAAGGGAGTTTGAAGATCTGCTATGCCAACTTGAGGGCTGTGTGGTGCATTTAGAGGGTCAGTCTGCCTCTACTGCTCAGCTCCCAGCACAGCCACCTTTGGGGTCGTGAAGGAACAGTGGTGGCTGCCCATGGGTGGGTACCTCAGTCCCACTGTCTACATTGGGGAGCTCATGGGCTTCTGATTTCCAAACACCGCTCTCCGTCCAAGGTGTTTACCCCCCCACATGTGTCATATACTGCCCCTGTATGCTGTCTTGTCTTTCTTCCTACCCAACCTACCTGCCCAAATATACCTACTATCCTCCCCCAACATAACACTCTTACCTTAAAATGATAACAAAAGAGCAATCTGTCCCCCCCAAAAAAATTTCGCCCCATACATAGCTGTCCATATCACACACGTGTCCATGGAACACATGTAATCTGATCTAATTGGCTTCACAACACATTGTTGTTGTCCTCACCCCTCTCTCAGGGTATGAGTGTCCAAATCTACCTACAGATTCATTATATATGCACAGCTGTTGCTGTAGAAGAAATGGACAGCTATGGACCTTCCTTACTCCTGTCCTACACATCCCTAGCTACTTTCCCCTCTATTGTCTTTCCCTCTTTGTGCCCCCTTTTTTACAACTTTTTTATCACCCCTTTTTTCTTTTCTTTTAAAGAAATTAGCATGGGGGTAAGCAAGAGTAAGCACATTTAAGCAGTAGTAAGCAAGTTTAAGCCTGTTTGTGTGGTGCTAAGCAGTGCTTACACAGATTAAGCACTTTCCGGCTAACTGTCTGTAAGCATATTTAACCGGAGGTTAGCATTGCTTACCGCTCCGCAAACCCATGCAAACCCACTTACAACTGCTTAAAAGTGCCTTAATCACTTTGTATCCAACAGCCCTTGTTCTTCCCAGCAACAAAATAATCAGCCCTTGCAAGTCTCAAACTTAGGACCCAGCATACTATAAGCCATTTGAGCTGTACATAAGTGTGATGTTTTCTCAAACATATCATGCAGCACAGTCATTCAACAGTAGGGAAAATGTATTTACATATGCAGATGTATGTATGTATATATATATATATATATATATATATATATATATATATATATACATATATATATATATATATATATATATATATATATATATATATATATATATGTGCATTTGGACATCGGATCCACACTCTGATCCTCTCACTGCAAAACATCTGACCAAATGCACTGTTAATGGGGTGAAGGGGTCCAAAAGAGGGATTGCTTGTGATTATTGCCATTATTCCTTCCTCCACAGCTGAACTGATCTCTATTGCAACAAAGTAACCAACACTTGCAAGTCTTGAACCCAGGACACTGCACAACATAACCACAACAAGTTACCAGTAAGCCATCTCACCTGTAAGATGTTGGGATGATTTCTCTAATATATCATACAGAACAGTCAGTCTTCCATAGGGAATGTACAATGTGGAAGCACTAAACATTCTAATGATGCATATACACATGCACATATATATACACACACACACACACACACACACACACACACACACACACACACATATGTATATATATAGATATATATATATATATATATATATATATATATATATATATAGGGTCCGCTATGTATTTTCAAAATGCTGAAATTCTGAAATTCAGTATTTCAAAATTACACAATCGAAAGCTCAAAGTTCCGAAACTGGCAGAGGAGCAAAATTCAAAATCCCGATGCACGGAGATGTTGATTTCTGCTTCTGCTGGTGCGGTGTGTGGATGTATCGGTTGAATTTAGGTAAGTTTGTGTGTGTAAATGTGTTGGTTATGGGCTTTAGTGTATGTAAGTGTGTGTTGTGACTGTGATGTGTGTGTGAGGGACTGTAAGATGTGTGTGTGTAAGTTTTGTTTGTGTTTCTGTTTGTGCGATCTCGAAGTTAGAATATATAAGTAGGGGGTGAGGGGTGCAGGGGAGCTATCTATAGTTTAGATGCATTTATTTGATTGTGGGGGGAGTTTTGTGTTTGCTTATGTGTGTACTGTATGTGTAGTGTAGTGTAGTTTTGGCATTTTGAATTTCACGGTTGTGTTTTTTTGGAATTGTGAGTTGTGCTTGGGTTTTCGGCTATGTCATTTTGAAATACCGAATTTTGGGATTTCAGTATTTCGAGAATACATATTGGACCCATATACATATATATATATATATATATATATATATATATATATATATATATATATATATATATACACACACACACACACACACACACACACACACACACACACACACACACACACACACATAAATATATAAATATTTATAGATATATATAAAAAGAGTATATATAAATGGTGCACAGCATATCAAACAGCCATTATTCCTACAGGTGCCACCTTTTTAAATGGCCAGTGTCTGATTCTTTCCTACAAATGACAATTATTGCAAGAAACATATACCCACACACAGTGCAAAGGACAGGACACCACACACAGTTTGCATGCATAGAAATGTTTATTTGTGTACTATTTCAGTTGTTTATGCCATTTCTTATAGCAGTTAGGGGTTTGAAATACATAACTGATTAATGCAACTCTCAAACACAACATATGATACCGTAATCTGCAAAACATAACATACTTTGCTGTCTAGGCTAAAGCCTTCAAGTAGTACAACAGTAAAAAACACACTTGCCTTGAAGATAAGAATCAATCAACACTTAATTACAAATGTAGTTCAACAGCCTCCAATTACATTCTGAGGGGGAAAGTATTAGTTGTCATAATGTAAATGCATCTGTTACATAACAATGCTTAACTTAAAATGTCACTATCACACTGAGAAACAGAACTGTGTGTAAGACAGTAAGCTATAGCCCACCACTGTTCCCATGGTGAAGCATATGAAAATGTACAGCCATTTACCTTAATGTTACTTATTACTGATATCCCTCACATGTTGTAACAGCCTAGGTTAAAAACATTTAATACCCCTCCCCCATAAAATGTATTACAAGGACATATAACAGTGTTCTCCATACACTGACCTCCGTACTGTACAGGGTCACACATGTTTTGTCCAGCTGTAGCCCTATATGGACCCTACCCCACAATTTGTGTGGGAGTCCACAACATCACTGGAATGATAGCAGGAATGTCAGCACTAAATAATGGTAGGCCATTACCTAGCAACCTCTTACTGCATGACATCTGGACAAAGCCTGGTATATAAGTGGAGGACAGAGGCTGAAACACAGGGCCATAGTTGAAATATTGTTGTTATACACTGTGAAAGTTGCTGGTGTTACAGGATTGGTTGCAACATACCCTTACTCAGGAATATAAAGTCAGAAACACAAATGGATGTTTCCATGTACTATAGCAATCAATGGAGAGAATGCCACTGATATGTCAGGGACAAGACCGTGTGGGGAACAGAAAAAACATAACAGCCAAACCTTTGGCCATCATGTGGATACGCCCACAATTGAAAGCTATGAAGGCAGACTGCATTCCATGTAAAATTAGCATGTACACACAAACCCTGTAAAACTAGCAGTATTCAATGCATATAACAGCAAAACTCACACACTGTCCCTAGGTCTGGAACCTTATACAAACATAGGTAGCCTGTATCCACAAGTCCTGTTGTAGAAGGTATTGCTACCTGCTGACTGTAACACCACTGCCCACACACAGGAAGGATGTATTCCATACAGGAAAGGTAAAGGGACAATGCCCACATGATGTAGTCATTTATAATAGTGGGTTGCTATGACATCGGCTACTGGAAGAACTACACAGCTGCATGCATGCAATTAGCAAGTGGGGAACACCAATTGGGGCAGAGGACATCACCTGATCATTAGCATTACCTACAAAAGCCATGCTGCAACCTAGTCAAACCAGCTCGATCCCTGTAGTGGAGAGATAGATAGGGGTTGCCACAGTGGAACTCCGATCCGCTAATGATTTGCAGTAGATTTTTAAGTGCCGAGTTGCTGGCCCTGATGCATAACCTTCAACGAAAGTGTGCCTATTCACGCATGTCTCCACACAGAAGACACTCTAGCTGAGAATCAAACAGGACAACGTCTTACTGTGAGGCGACAACGCTACCGCAGCACCGCCATCACAGTAAAACAAAAATAACACTAAAAAACAAGAATAATACAAAAAAAAACAAATCAAACAAGGAAGACATCAACTAGTACACAGTAGAGAGCATAATAATAAAACAGGTATGTGACACATGTCAGCATGTAATTGAATGTAGTACTTGGTCTGTAATAATGGGATAGATGATGTTGAAAGATTTATATGTGACATCAAGACTTACTGTTATGATGTCCTGCTGAACAACTGCTATGGATATAGCATCTTGCCCTGTGGCCAGTGAGCCATACCTGTCAACTGTGCATATCTGCACAGAATGTCAAGATTTAAGCCATCATAATGTTTGTTCTTTTCCTCCAAACATCTATATTAGTCTAGCAAATAGCTGAAGGTGGAAGTAATGAATTCATGTCAGACACATGGGTTTCAGACCCCACCACCTTCAGAACAGTCATGGTAATGTGAAATGTATCATGCACAAACTTCATAGGTTTGCAATAGGCATATATATGATCTGACCCTATATACCCCCCCCCCCAATGTTAGACTTTGTCCACATGCGATGCTCTGTTTTGTAGCAAGGCAGAACAGTTCAGCTGTGGAGGAAGGAGGCTCAGAGTGTGGATCCAATATCTGAATGCACTCCATATACACACACATACACACACACATACACACACACACACACACACACACACACACACACACACACATATATATATATATATATATATATATATATATATATATATATAGACATGTATGTCTACACACACACACACACACATATATGTATATATGGGTCTACTACTAATGCCCGAAACGACGATTCCCCGACGGAAAACTCACCGACGCCAGATGACCGACAGGTAAGTGTACCGACAGGGTGATTTGCCGACAGCGGAAAGACCGACAAGGGAATGTGCGATCGCGACGCGGTAAGTGTGCGATGGTGACGGAGTTAGGAGCGGTCAGGTAAGTGCTCGAGATTGTGGGATGTCGGGTTAGGCTGTGGGAAAGGTGAGTGTGTGTTCGAGTCGGAGGAATGGAACGGGTAAGGTAAGTGAGTGGTAGAGAGGGACTGTAGTTTAGGGACGGTTAAGTGAGTTAGGGTTAGGGTGCAGGTAGGTGATGTGTGCGTTAGTGTCAGAGCTTGGGCTAGGGGTGGGTTAAGTGAGTTAGGGTTAGGGTGCAGGTAGGTGATGTGCGATAGTGTCGGAGCTTGGGCTAGGGGTGGGTTAAGTGAGTTAGGGTTAGGGTGCAGGTAGGTGAAGTGTGCGATAGTGTCGGAGCTTGGGCTAGGGGTGGGTTAAGTGAGTTAGGGTTAGGGTGCAGGTAGGTGAAGTGTGCGATAGTGTCGGAGCTTGGGGTAGGGTGGGTTAAGTGAGTTAGGGTTAGGGTGCAGGTAGGTGAAGTGTGCGATAGTGTCGGACCTTAGGGTTAGGGTTTGGGTCAGGGCTAGTGTGTATGCTATGTAGTGTCGCGTGTTGTTTACGTTCCGTGTGTAATGGTGTTCGGTGTAATGGTGTTCGGTGTTTTGCGTTGTCGGGTTTGTGTGATGCCGGTCATCTGGCGTCGGAGAGTTTTCCGTCGGGGAATCGTCGTGTCGGTAATTAGTAGTAGACCCATATATATATATATATATATATATATATATAAATACATTTTCCCTACTGTTGAATGACTGTGCTGCATGATATGTTTGAGAAAGCATCACACTTATGTACAGCTCAAACGGCTTAGTGGTAACTTGCTGCACCTATGTTGTGCAGGGTCCTGGGTTTGACACTTGCAAGGGCTGTTGGATACAGAGTGATTAAGGTACTTTTAAGGAATTGTAAGCAGGTGCAAAATGGACAGTTATGTATGGTGCAAAATTCTTTTTGGGAACAGATTGCCCTTTTTTTAAGGTGAGAGTGGGATGTTGGGGAAGGATAGTAGGTATATTTGGGGAGGTAGGTTTGGTCAGAAGACAGACAAGACAGCATACAGGGGTGGTAGATGACACATGTAGGGAGAAAACACCTTGGACAGTGAGGGGTGTTTGGAAATTAGAAGCCCATGAGCCCCCAAATGGAAACAGTGGGACTGAGGTCCCCACCCATGGGCAGCCACCACTGCATATTCACCGCCATGAAGGTTGAAGGTGACTGTGCTGGGGGCTGAGCAGGAGGGGCAGGCTGACCCACTAATTGCACCACAAGGCCCTCAAGCTGGTGTAGCAGATCTCCCAATTATCTGCGGAGCTCCCTACGCACCAGACCCTGGACCTGACTTCAGGTGACAGGATCCTGTCTGCACCCGCTCCTGGGGGGGGCAAGCCCCATCCTCTGAGGCAGTTCTACCTGAAGGTAGTGCAGGACCAGCAGACGAGGCAGTCCTGAGGTGAGTCCCAGATGTGCTGGGGCCCAGTGCCATGGCTAGATGAGGTTGGAGAGGTGGGTCACTGGGAATGGCCTTCCCAAACATGCTATGGTGCTGCAGCTTTAGAACATATGTGGGTTAGTAATAGTCAACACAATACAGCATTAGTTATTACAGCATGCATAAATATTCCCATTAACCCAAAACAGCAGATTTGGAACAGTTGCATAGCAAACAGAACACATGCATATATGGAACCACAGTGGCCATTACAACAGCATGCAGGTTACATTGATAGCAACAGGCCACCAATGATAGTGTTTCAACATGGAACATGAATAGAAACACATTTCAATATTTGTTGAACAACAGGATATATGTCCCAACAGTAGGTTTGGTGTAAACATACCCACTGCTTTGTGTGTTTAGATTATTGTTGCAGATATGGTGGGGTGGGGGGGATGTCAATTAACAACTTTTTTATCCTTGCAGTATGAGGTCCTCTGACCTTTTTTCCTGTTTATGTCTTCCAGGTACAATGTCCCATGAAAGACTCCCTGCATATGCACCCCAGGAAAGTGATGTCATTATAAACTTAATTGTACTACATCACAGAACCCTATTTGGATGCAGGGCCCATGATCTGCAGGAGAGGACTGCCCTGTGGAATGAGCTCGTCCACAGGGTAAATGATGTTGGCCTGCATAACTGCAGTTATGAGCAGGTGCAACATCATTGTACTGATCTGATCTGCCACACCTGTCAGCTTGCTGCTGCAGTTAGGAGGGACCAGCTAACCACAGGTGGGGGTCATGCCATCCAGCCTCCACTGACACATGCTGAGGAGCTCCTCACCAGCCTTGGGGAACCCGCCCACCAGTCAAGCCAGGAACCTAAAGATAGTATTGTGGAAGAGGGTGCCACCCACACAATGGACAAGTGCAGGTAAGGCCCCAGGGCACATTAGTAGACCACTGTTGCTTATCCATTTTTATCTGTAAAGTATCTACATGCATATGTCAGATAACATAGTCTGTTGCTGCAGTGTAGTAATGAACAGATGTGCATAATCTCTAGTATTGTGGATTTATACTGTTGATATACTAAAATGCTGCTTCCACCTTGTACCAATGCCACAGGTGTGGCTACTGACATTATGTCTCTCACACAACTTTGTAGGTCCCTCTTGTATACAGCTGTGGCAGCAGCCTATAGCTGGTGAGTATGGAGTTGTTTTGTTCAGGTTTGCCAGTACACTGGCCATGTTATGACCATGGTATTTGCCATGCACACATTTAACACACCCACCCATAATGCATACTGCACATGTTCACTTATTGTTGCTAACTGCACTGCATCACAGTGGTCATCATGGTGGCATATCTGAAGGGTATGTAAGAGTCCTGAAGTATACCTAACAACCTGTCAGTGCAAGTTGTGTGGACAGAGATGAACATAATGGTGGGACAAATGGCCTACATTAGGGACATGTCTGAAACATTACCCTTATACAGTGGCTACAACAGTGTATACACCACTATTACAATAAGAACTGTTCCTGATCTAACAACAGCAAATCACAATACCACATTCCACACCTTTTACAACCTGTAATGTGAGCCTAACATGAGCAATGAATGTGTAATATGGAATCCTATGTTATGACAGCAAATATGAGGAATACATACCTTAACAAACACTGGAAGCATATGTGTGCACACACTCCAAATAACATATTGTGGATGCAGCTTTTGAGGTACTGACAGCATTCACTCTTCTTGAGTACACACCTTCCATCAAGTACAGTGCCTCAATGTCACACCAAGTAATGGTCTGCTGTCCAAGAAGTATGTCCATGACATTTGCCCACTCACCCGCAACAGAGGCAGCCGTGACTTTCACACATTTTACAAACCATGGAATGGATCCCATATCCAAAAGGTAGCACTCAGGAGTGGGAGAAGTAACCTTACCTCACCATTGCATAGACCATGGTAAACAGTGCAGACAGTCATGTATGTGTGTATGAAGTATGGGACAAAATTAATGCAGCAAATAAACAGATGCCCATCCAAGACAGATGACAACACATTTTGCAAACTGGTCATGGAGGCTGCCCAGAAACATGCAGCAACACTGAGGGGCTTGCAGGAATGTCTAGCAAGTACTGCCTGTGCAGTACCTGTGTCGCCAATTGCCTGGAATCTGCATACGTGTGGCCTATGGGTTAGGGTAATCAGATGAAAGAGTTATTCCACAGGAAACATTATCCAGGGCTCTCTACAGGTAGCATATGCATAACATCAAGTCTCCCAAAGGCATGTGTTGCGATGTGTAATGGTGTACTGAGACCAAGGCTGAAACCTGCAGACAGTATTAATAAAGATACCCACCATCCCCATTTTTGTGCCAGTGTACACCTTTATGTTTGCTGTTCATTAGCAGGAACCGGGCCAGTAGACATTGCATTCTGAATTTGGAACACTGCAAAATGACACTTGTGTGTGGCCCATAGTTGTCAAGCATCTGCAATAAGGCTGAGGATGGGGAGGGGTGTCATCCTGAATCACAACAGTGAACTAAAGCATACATCCAAAGTTCACTAAGAATGGCTGTATCTGAACACCGTCAATGTCATGAATTGTGCCAGACGTAACCCTGACTCCATAGCAATAGTGAAGGCACTGTGTGGCCTCCAAGGGCTGTGCACATGAGCTGACCTTGCAATCCGACAGAGTTGTGGGACATTTGTAGGGCGGAGTGACCAAATAATGGGAAGAAAAGATGGGCCATGCTAGTATATTCCTTCCAGGAATAGTGACTGCTGTAGTTCACTTAACATGTGCTGAAACAAACCATTGTGTTAAGGGTGTGCACACTTATGCAACCCACATATTGTATGCATCTCAATCAGCATCTGCACAACTAACACATTTGTTTGTTAGTGTATTTGATTGCACAGGTCATATGTCACATATCAGGTGTGTGTAATATTAACATATGCAGTATTACAGCCCCATTGCATATCATGGAAGGGGCTGGCATGTCAACAAGGGTGTGTACATTCCTCATATCCACAGTAAGATTTGAAGGTTGTCAGTGCAATTCTATTTTATTGCTCATACATGCACTGCTGATGATGAGATCTGCAAATCAGAGGTCAGGCATTAACTATTGACATCTGCCCTTATATCATCCCAGGTATGTGTCAGACAAACGCACAGGGGCTGTGAGCAACAGAGAAAACATAACTGCCACACATATACACATTCATCAATGGTGTGTACACTCTTGAGGCCTGGTACACAGTACATGCTAGGGTGTTGTACAGGTGCACAGCAATGCTGTGTACATGGGTGCAGTGTGTTCCAGGGGAAGGGGCATCACCTACTAACAAAACTCATGCATCTCAGAGATGTATAATGTTGGTAACAAGGATTGATTATAGCTGCAGTGCATGCTGTTGAGTGCCATATGTCATGCATGTTGACTGTTGGGTATTGAGAGGTCTGTGTAATATCTTTGTGCCACCTCACCTATAAGTGTGTGTGTATGTGTGTGTGTGCGTGTGTGCGTGTGTGCGTGTGTGCGTGTGTGTGTGTGTGTGTGTGTGTGTGTGAGAGAGAGTGTGTGTAGAGGTAAGCAATAACGCACAGGTCTTAAATTAAATTTTTTGTTTTCCCCTCACAGGTGGCGAGGTGGGTCAGGGTACCTCCTCCAGGCAAACTGGTGTTAGTGTCTGTACACTCTGATAATGATGATAGGTATGGTGAGGCACAGGCAGTGTTGTCAGGGGTTGAAGCTGTGTCATCAGTTGACATCCCACTTTTATCCACCCCATCCCCGCACACAGTCACAATGCCCATACATACCCTATCACCAGTGGCCATAGATGAGGGACAGTTGGCAGGTGGTGGCATGGGACAGGACAGTGTGGGGACAATGGCAAGTGTGTCTGTACACAGCAGCCATAGCTGGATGACTGGCAAGGTACCACACAGGCAGATGTACAGGGGTGCTCATTGGAGGGCTGCTGGCCATCATGCCCCTGGCAGAAGTGCCACATCAGGTGTCACCAGACGCATGTTTCGGGCCATCATGGAGGCACAGGCATATATGGAACATTACACCAGAGAGAGTCTTAGGCTCCAGAGGGCTACTAATTCTGTTGTACTTGACAACATTCATGATCTTGCAGGTGCCCACCATTATTTTGCAGAGGTCCTGGATTGATGGTTAGGTGAAATGGTGGGAATCCTCGACCGTGTGGTGTCTGTGTTAGAGCATATGGTGGGAGCAGGGTGTCAGCCACGGGGACATAGGTCAGCAACACCAACAGGTGGAGGTCTACGTGGACATGCAACAAGTCACAGCCAGTCCTGTAATGGCAGTACCAGCACCAGCACTGCAGAGGGGATGCTGTCCACACCACAATGCAGCAGGCCATGTGCACGTGGTCCTAGCCGGTCCCAACAGGGACACGGATCCAATGGACATTTGTCATCATCGGGGGAGAGTGACATATCTGGGCTTCTACATGGTAGTGCCCATGGAACCCCTGGCAGGCACAGTTCCCATGTCCGTGGCCGGACACGGTGAACTGTACACCCTGCTATGTACAGTCTGCAGCTGTCCAACAAACCCCTGTATAGGGCAGCCACATGTCAGAACTGTGTGCACACACACACACACACACACACACACACACACACACACACACACACACACACACACACACACACACACACATCACCAACACAGCTAGGGCACCTCCATACCTACACACACCACATCTGCACTGCCCAATTGAGAAAGAACCCCCTAACACACACATGATGTCAACCAAATGGCTCAGTCTAGGTCTTTTGCAAACCCACAACATACCCTGTGCATATGATGATACCTGTGCCTCATCCTTGTCATCCATACCATCGATGCAGGGACATGCTAATATGGTTCTGATGCACAGGGTGAATGTACTAAGGTTTAGCAATGTAATGCTGTTTAACACGTTTTCAGCTGGAATGTTTAATGCTTACATGTCAGGATGTGTAGCTGTCCAGCCATGATGCATTATAACTGTTATTAACACTGACTGATTGTGGTCTCCACAATGTATTCAGTTTATGTTGTAGGTGTCTATGTGTCAGCAGGATGTTGGTCTGCTGTCCTTTCCTACAAGGGGTATGGCACTGTGGTGACACATTGACTGTGTCATATGCTGGATACAGCTGAACACAAGTAACAAGTCTGTATAACAGTTACTGCATATGTCACATGGCTGATAGGTCTGAGGGGGTGTATACAGGAGAGTGCATGGTGGCCGATGTCAGCAGCTTTTCTACAGTGGACAATGGTAAGTGTACTGGGCGGCATACACCAAGTGTTTGTGAATAACACACACACACACACACACACACACACACACACACACACACACACACACACACACACACACACACACACACACACACACACACAGAGGCTTTGGTGTTGAATACACAGAGAATACTGTAGACATGGATATACTTAATTTTGCAGTAAACTCATTTTGGCCTATATAGTTCCACAAAGACAAAATAGGCAAAACATCACATCAGTAAATAATCAGTCTATCAGTTTAGCATCATTGACGATGGTACTGGCAGAGTATATGTCCTCTTCCCCAATGTAGTGCAATCCTAGAGTTGGTAAACATAGGTGTGATAGTGTGGGTGGCACAGCCCTCCACTTTGACGGGTGTGTGGTGGCATAGAACCACACATAGTGTGATTAACAACTACTTAACCTGTTAACATAAACTGTACAATATAACAGCAGACTAAGCAGGGGATACACACAATAACCCCAATGAGGGTGGCTGTGCCCACAACAACCACACCCATCTATATATACCAAACTCCAGTATCGCTGTACAGCTGTACAGTGGGGAAGAGGGCATTTACACATCTACTACTAGTTCTGATGGAATGAATTTCCACAAGATGATTCCTTTGAAATGTTAGCTTTTGCCAGTTAGTTCTCAGACAAATGATCTCCTGGGACATGTATTTTCTGCAACTTGAAGTGGATCCCTTCACATGCACACACACACACTTACTTGGCAACACTGAGAGTAGAACCCTTACCTAGGTACCTATTGCTACTAATGTGTTTGGCCTTAATTGCACACACCACAGAGCTTTTAGGATGAGGTGTGTCCCAAGTTTTTTGTTAAGTGAAGAACATCACCAGGCCTTGTACAGTATGATAATGGGGGATGTACTGGGTGTTAATGAGCAACACATAGTATGACATACTGTCATATACATGTTGACAAAGACATAACAGTCATAGACACATCTGACAGACTTGGGTTTAGCAGTGCTAACTACCTTGTCAGTGAGTACATTCTGTTACAGAGAATTTGCACACAGCACATGCATCATTGGGCTGGATAGTGTAATCAGTTACCTGTATGGTTGATGATGACAGTGGTCCTCATACAGTGGACCTTGGGACATGTACTGGGGGTACCATGGTGTAAAGACAGTATACCCAGCACCCACACCCACATTGGATATTGTATTCACTGAAACCCATGATAATGCTCTGACATAACCACAATCACACATTGACCAGAACTGCAATACAACCCCTTGTCTGTCTAATCAGTGTTACTACAGATATATATATTTATTGCACATGCCACAGGGATAATAGGGTGAGGGTTTGTCATGGCTCTCCAAATGTCAGCAACATCATTCCCTTATAATGTATGGCAATGTTTATTGTATTTGGAGAATGTGGTCTCAGAATGCTGTCTCCTACGAATATACACACTCACACACATACACACACTTGCCAGGACTCAGAGGGTAACCCACACCTATCTACCTATTTGTAGAACAGTGTTATGCTGGTACTGCAAGCTCCAGGTTGTCCATAGGGTGAAGAGTGTAACAAGGTACATTTAATGTCAATTACAGCAGCAGCCATTTCTAAGTATGGCAATGGGGGGTGTAGTGGGTGAGAAAGCCCTCAGGGTATTATCAACTACAAGTTTACAAACACACAGACACTGTTATTCTCAATAATGCACACTGACACATTTGTCAGCACTGGGGTCCATAGATGCAGGTGTTTCTAGGTGTGTACCAGGCTAATGTCCATGTAGAGATGAGAAGAGTAGGGGATGTGGGTACACTGGTATCATGCCACCTGACATTTTTCAGCAGACCATCTATCAACTGATGCCACTTGAGTGATCCCCAGGGTGACAGTTAAATGCAACATCCAATCATCTGGTTTTCTCTTGCAGAGGGTCAGTGAGGTGTTCTCATTGACATGTATGCAACATATATTACATAACATGGCCAGTGTCTAGGTTAGTGACCTGTACCCAAGCATGTTATGTTGACTGTGGTAGTCTGGTTGAGGTATCCATGGCATGTGGTACATACAGGGTGGGGTTTCCTAGCTGTGGCATTCATAACACACATGGACGGACATGTCAGTGTCACTAAATCATAGATTGCCTGTATGCAGCCAAGATGGATACCCGACATCTGCACATATGTACAGAGGACAGACAGAAATCAGCTAGCCAACAGGTTATGCATTAGGATGAATGTTTTGACAGACAGACGTCTGACACTGATAGGTATGCCATTACTACATGATGGAAGCCCTCAATGACATGTCCTAAACACATAGTAGTCTACAGTTAATATCCACATATCAGATCAATATCCAGTAGCAAATACTTAATAACATACATCTCACACACCAAGAACACTATAGTCAGTACTCAGAGTACAGCTTTGCATGCAGGGGTGTATGGTTTCAGTACTACAATCTGCAATCTACTCTTATCCCTCATTGGTAAAATCAGACCATAAATTAATTTCACTGGATGTCCACATCCCGACCCCAGCCCAGAAAACCACAGTGAAAAACTTCTCAAAAGCGGACTTCTCACTTCTCAAAACTGAAGTGGAATCCTTCAAGGCCCCAGGGCCAGTGGAAACTACGGCCCAAACTGCAGAATCCTATATAAATGCATTCTACAGACATCTCCAGGAATGCATGGATCATGCTATCCCAAACAAAACCAAGATCCAATCATCCAAAGGCAGGCATCCAGTCTGGTGGACCCCTGCCATAAATAAACTGTACAACAGAAGGAGGAAGCTACTACATGATAGAGCAAAATCCCTAATAGGGAAGGCATCTCTGATCAGTACTAGCAAAAAATTATGATCCCTCATAAAATCCTCCAAGGCCAGCTTCGAGAGAAAAATTGCACAGGACACCAAAGACAATCATAAGGCTTTTTTCAGTTATGTTAGGAACCTGGGATGCAGCTCCCAGACTTGTTCTGAGTTGATTCTAAACGGCAAAAAATACACTGAACCCACAGACATCGCCAATATCCTGGCAGACAGGTTCAGTGCAAACTCCCCCCCCCCTCAAAAGAGCAAGTATCTATCCCGGCAGAGGGCTGCCTCCCAAACATCTCTGATGCTCAGGTGAAGGCTGCCCTCTCCAAAGCAAAAAACACTGTTTCCATGGGACCAGATGGCGTCCCAGGTTGCGTCGTACATGAACTCCAAGAGGAACTAATCCCTCAAATAAAACAGCTATACAATCTCAGCCTCACCACAGGATATGTGCCCACAGAATGGCGTACAGCAACAGTGGTCCCACTCCACAAAGGTGGAGCCACTACGGACCCTGGAAACTATCACCCCATAAGCCTGACTAGCTTAGTCTGCAAGGCTATGGAGAGGATCATCATGGAGCTCATAAACAAAGACATTGGGGACCTACAGACACTAGATCCTACCCAGTTCGGCTTTGTCAAGGGCAGATCCTGCCTTTTGAACCTGGTTGACTTCTTCAAAACAGTCACCAAAGCCATAGATGAAGGGAAGGTAGTCCACACAGCCTATCTGGACCTTGCAAAGGCATTTAACACAATACCCCACTCAGGCATCATAGATAAGCTATCCAGCTTAAATATAAACCCCTATGTCACAAGATGGGTCGCAAACTGGCTCAAAGACAGAACCCACAGAGTGAGAGTTGCTGGAGCCATGTCAGACTCAAAACCGGTCACAAGTGGCATCCCACAGGGTTCTGTCCTGGGACCACTGTTGTTCAGTATATACTTTTCCGAGGTACAGGCAAACGTGGGAGGACTATGGCTCACCAAGTTCGCAGACGACTGCAAACTGGGTGCCATAATTGACTCTCCCGCTGACACAAACATCCTTCAAAAAGGTCTTACAGAGACAGATAACTGGTGCCAGCACCATGGTTTAAAGCTAAATGCCAAAAAATGTATAGTTAAAAGTTAAAAGTAGTAATGTAATGATACAACACATGCAAGTGTCACTGCATATAACCTGGGATACTACCCATGTATGAAACACATACAAAGAGAAAAGATTGTTGTACTAGCCATGTATATTCAGGTGTCCTATACAGTATACTTACACTCCTTGCTACTGTAATGACAGCGCATAGAAGCATGTTATGTACATGGAATTAAATACACTTATTAAATACGTTATTACTCTACTTTTTTATCAGACTGGAATGCGATCACTGTTTACCAGGGCTGAGCTATGCTTAGTAGGTGCAAGCATTGCTTAAATGTAAATGCTAAGCACATTTGCTCACTGGCAAGTGAAGCCTACACGGTGTAAGCACATTTTCATTTAACAGTACATTAGCACCGCTTACTGTTGCGCAAACCCAAGCAAACACGCTTAAAGCTGCTCAAAACTGCCTTAACCACTCTGTATCTAGCAGTCCTTGTTCTGCCTAGCAACAAAATAAACATCCCTTGCAGGACACTATAGTCACAGCAGTCAACCACTAAGCCATTGGAGCTGTGAAGATGTCTGTTGTTTTTTCAAATATATCATTCAGCACACATACTGAATAGTAGTGAACAACTGCTTTGACTACTACAACTGTTTAGTACTTGTAAGTGAAAATAGTGTTGAATCAGTCATGTTTTTGTATCTAAATATACACATATTAGATAAATATGGTGGGATACATCTGGGAAGGTATACAACACTCATGTTTACACATAAACAAGTATATGGATATATATATATATATATATATATATATATATATATATATATATATACACACACACACACACACATATGTAGATATATGTATACATGTACACACACACACACACACACACACACACACACACACACACACACACACACACACATATCATATATATCTATATATATATGTGTGTTTGTGTGTGTTTGTGTGTGTATGTGTGTGTGTGTGTGTGTGCGTGTATATATGTATATATGTATATATATATATATATATATATATATATATATATATATATATATAAATGTATTTTTTTATTTTATTTTATTTTACATTTGTTGTCTGGGATAGTCCAAATGGCTGCATGTCCATTTTCAGCAGAGGCCTGGGGAGAAAAGCTCCACATAAACAGAAACATTAAAAACATGTTACAATTATAATTTTGACAAAGAGTACATAAGCAAACAATAATAAACATGTTCCACAGGTTAGAGTTAAACCCTTGTGAAAGCCAG
Organism: Protopterus annectens; assembly: GCF_019279795.1. Taxonomy (NCBI): domain Eukaryota; kingdom Metazoa; phylum Chordata; order Ceratodontiformes; family Protopteridae; genus Protopterus; species Protopterus annectens. The sequence goes on along the minus strand of NC_056733.1, from coordinate 1,762,061,397 downwards.
GGGTAAATTAAACAGTAGCTGATTAATAGATTTTACATAATCTAGAAGAGAGTTAGCCAAGCTTGATACAATGACATAGCCAGTTTAGTGCCAGATGTTGTTTGAGTCTAGTTTTAAATTGACCGAGGGAGGAGAGTAAAGTAATGTCAGCTGTGATTTCCAGGATCTGCCTACAGAGTTTGCAAAGAGAGTGTCACCAGCTGCGTTGGTAATTTTGCTTGTCTGAATTAGTAGTCTGTTAGAGGATTTAAGCAGTCACGGATTGTGATAGGGGGTGATAAGATTTTTAAGTGCAGGAGTATTATCCGGATTATAAAGGATTTTATAAGCCATGATCAGCTGGTTATACTGAATTAGACTGGGTAGTTCAAACCACCCAAGCTGGTTAAGACTGATGCAATGATGTGTCCTAAAAGACAACCCAGTGGCATACCTGGCAATGTGGTTCTAGCAGGTTGAGGGTTTAAGTGCAGTCTTGTTTATATTAGAGAGTATAGGGGATGATTACAGAAGTGTTGAGAGAAGGTGAGAGTGAGCTATGGCAATGTTAGCTGGAGGGGTTAGGAAGGCTTTTATTCTGTAAAGTGTCCCTAGTTTTTTATTGATGGTTTTGATTGATTAGTTTACATGTAGGTCAAATTTTAGATTATCTATAATGACACCTAGTAGTTTTGTAGAGGGGTCAGGAGAGATTAATGTGCCATCATTTGCATTTATGGTAAAGATAAAAGCAGGAAACCTTTATGTTGGTGAGAATAACAGCATTTTATTTTTGGGGGGGATTTAGTATATATTTAGTATACACACACACACACACACACACACACACACACACACACACACACACATATATATATATATATATATATATATATATATATATATATATATATATATATACTTTTTCAGAGATATACAACACTTATGGTGGCCAGGTAACAGTACATCTAACAAATATCTGGATATAACATCACACTAGGTAAATACACTGAGCTGCTAGGCATGTCACAAAACACTGTGTAAACTACAGGCAGGCTGCTACAACACTGACCCAAGTTTCCTATGGCGGAATACACATGTACTTGCAAATATAGCAGGCACTACAGGCATGTAACAGCATAGAGTAACAGATACCAGTGAGAAAGTGCATACCCACATCCAATCTCAACACAGTCACAGTCACATTATATACATACTGGCCCAACACACAGTGTAGTCTGATGCTTGACTGTGGTATGGGACATGTCTCAGTCTGGCCCTACAAACATATATGCTGATAGGGTACCGTAAACTGGAGCAGCATGCAAGGTCAGATAGAACAGGACCAAGAACACTGACATCTACCACAGTTTGTAAACAGGCTAAGTAACATATTCACAATACACACTTTGTCAACAATCACTATAAGTACACAGACCTCACTACTGTGCAGACTACAACAGAATGTCCAGGTTTGTCCTCAAATATAAGGCCAACTATACATAACATGTCTAGCAGTCTGGTATCTCACTGGCTTGTTATCAGGTATGATGTCGGTAAATAATGATATACTGTACATATGCAACTCTTACTGCATGACATATGGACAAAGGATGACAGACTTGGGGGACAGAGGCACAAACACAGGGCCAATATTGACATATTGTTGTGATAAACTGAAAACCTTCCTGGTGTAACAGGGTTTGTTGTGACATATCTCTTCTGAGGGATATGAAGTCAGTAACTCACATGGATGTCACCATGTACTGACTGCAATCATCAGAGTATGCTACTGCATTTCTAAAGATAGGAAATGTGTGAGTAACACACCACATGTAAGACTCCAAACTCTGGCCAGTCTGCAGATAGCCCTACAGGTGAAAGTTTCCTCAACCACATAACTGCCATGCCAGACTTTAAATCATGTAGAACAGCCATATCTACACAAACCCTATTAAACCATCATTACTTCAAATGTAGAACAGCAATACTTACATTCTGTCCCAATGTCTGGAACATCCCCCCTGTTTGTTGGGCTGTCTCCACAGTGAATGTTGTAAGAGATATTTCCAACTACCCTCTGTGATGCTGTTTGTCAAACACTCACATGAAGCCCTGCTCACAGTGAAGAAAAAGGGACAAGACCCACATGAAGTGCTTAGTTATAGGAGTGTGTTTCCATGCAATTGGCTACAGGAATGATACCACAGCTTTTCCACATGCAATCAGCAATTGGGGGACTGCAATTCGTGCATATGCCATCAGCTGATCATGAGCATTACTTACAAAACCCAAGCTGCTGCCTATGCAAAACAGATGTAGTTTTCCACATCTACCAGAGAGGGAGAGAGAGAGAGAGAGAGAGAGAAGGAGAGACAAAGTAAGAAAGGAAGGGAGTAAGACAGCAAGATCCAAGCATGTTTGTGTATGATCCGTGGGTGGAGAGTGGTATCTGAGTATTATAGTGGTTGCCTATATTGTTTACTTATCCATACTGTCACATAGTAATTGCACATGGCTGCACACATTTATGCCTGAGGACTGTCTACAACAGCATTGACAGTGTTTGAAAACTGTTGGCCTTGTAATGTGGATATTGGGACATATAGGTCCTCAATATAATGATGTAGCAATACCCACACTGCAATGGATCATGCCATTACACAATCAACCACACAGGATACTGATGACACAAACACAAACACACACTTACCAGGACTGAGTTTCAAACACCTACCTGAATATGCATTGCTATTACAGTGTTATGCAATTATTGCATGTGCCACAGAGCTTACATGTTGAAGAGTTATCCAAAGGTATCTTTGAAGGTGAGTCACATCAGCAACAGGAGAGGTAAGGGAAGTGTAGTAAGTGGGAATGTCCACAAAATCAGGTGTCAATGAAGACACACAAACACATTATCACAGTTGGCAGGATCAAGATTAGAACTCCTACCTAAGTAGTTTGCTACACTACAGTATTACACGGTTATCACAAGCACCACAGAGCGCATAGGGCTGAAACATTCCCAAAGGGTTATTTCAAGGTGAATGACATCAACAGGTGTGCTAAAGTAGGGCAATGGGAGATGTAGTGAGTGTGAATGGTTTCAAAGTCATTCATCTTCACACACACACACACACACACACACACACACACACACACACACACACACACACACACACACACTTGCCAGTACTGAGATGCATAGGTTCATTGCTTCACAGGTGTGTAGTAGGTTAATGGGCCTGAAGGCTGTACAAGGCTAGGCAATACCTTGTCAACAGGCCACATGACAATAGTCTCCAGTGTGGCTCAGGGGTGTAGTCCCTGGACTGGTCCCCAGGGGTGGGTATTGTATTCACCATCCACTCATCTGGGTTACTATTGTGGGTGGCCAATGATGTGCACTGCTTCCCATGTATGCGATCTATATTCCATAACATGGACAGTGTCTGGGTTGTGCACATGTTCCACACACATGTTCTTTGATGTGTGGAAGTGTACTTGAGGTCTGTGGGGCATGTTGTGTGGACATGTTGTTATCTTCTGAAGTAGCATTTCTGACCTCATTTGGTGAGACTTGGCTATATAACCGAGGTTGTGCTTGCACCTATATTGACACCATGATACGGGTATTCAGTAGAGGTAGTGGCATTTGTCCATACAGGGCATGTGTATAAGACATGGTATTCCATTTGTGGGTTATGTTTGCAGACCTTACAGTTGTTGCAGGTGTCCAGTGGGGAACATAGCAAAAGGGCCACTGTAAGCATTTATTTACATATTTTGGGGATGGAACAGGGTGCCATGTCCTTTTACTTGCTGGATAACACATACTCAGTCAGGAGATGTAACACATCAAAGTACTTTCTGATGTCAGTGGCACTGTTGAGGTCAACAGGCATGTAGTCCACTGCAATCACACCATGGTTACTATCTGTGAGGCAATATGCAGGGAACTACCAATATAGTGGTTGTTGCCTAGCCAAGTGTGTTTGTGTATGAGACATGGGTGGAGAGTGTTCTCTGGGTAATAGAAGGGTTGTCTATATTGTTCACCAATCCATAATGTCACATGTAAAGCTATGGATTGTATACACTAGCCTCTCTGGTGTTTGACATCTGTTGTCCTTGTAAGGTGGACATTGTGACATATACTAGGTCCTCAAAATAATGATTTAGCAAAACCCACCCCACAATGAATCCTGTTATTACACAATCACATCAACCTCCACAGGATACTAACGACAGACACACACACACACACACACACACACACACACACACACACACACACAGTTTCACAGTTGCCATCTCAGGGATTAGAACTCCTACCTAAATAATATGCTACACAATAGTATTACACAGTTATCATAAGTGGAGCTTATGGGGCTGGCCCTTCTCCAAAGGGTGATTTCAAGATGCCTGACATCAGCAGGCTTGCTAAAGTAGGGCAATGTGAGGTGTAGTGACTGTGAATGGCCTAAAAATCATTTACCTATGCACACACACACGCACACACATAGTTTCACAGTTGCCATGTTTGGGATTAGAACTCCTACTTAACTATTTTTCTACACTACCGTATTACACACATATCACAAGCGCCACTCAGCTTATAGGGCTGAGACTTGGCCAGAGGGTTATTTCAAGGTGATTGACATCAGCAGGAGGGCTAACATGGGCAATGGGAAGCGCAGTGTGTGTGAATGGGCCATAAACCATTCCTCTGGAAACACACACACAACACTCAGTCACACACAACTTTACATTTGACAGGACTGGGTATACAAATGCTAGATGAATACTGATTTGTACTATCATTTTACACAGTTATCAAAAGCACCACAGAAACTATAGGGCTGAGGGCTACCAAAAGCAATGTCTGCAGTGATTGACATCAGCACATCATGTGATATTGCCCAATTGGATGTGTGGTGGGTGGGACAGGCCTCATGATGGAAATCTCTCTGTCACTGTCTCGCTCTTCTCCACATCTGTGCGTGTGTGTATGTTTGACATATTATAGTGTGTTGGCCTTGGATATGTGTGAGTATTCCTATCCAATGTGTGTGCAAAGCATGAATGGTGTACAATGTGGTGAGTGTGCATAGACATCTGCAACTGACAGATATGTATAGTCCACTGTGATGTCAGACATGGGCTTCATTTCTCTAAGTGTAGGAGCATGCCCAGTATGAACTTTTTTACTGAGTGTGTGAATCCATTCCAGGTAGGTTATAGTCCATTCCAGGATTTGGTGTTCTACACCTACAGCTAGCAACCTGTTTCTGCATGATATCTGTTGGATATTATGAATATAAGGCTGAAATTAATTATGTTGTAAACATGCTGAAAGAAAAAGCTTGCTTAAATTTAGAAATAGAGTTTAGTAATATGTGGTCAGCATTCATACTAAATTACCATGGCTTGGAAAATAAGGAATCTCCTAAATGGACATTTTTCCCTTACAGACTTAAAAACAGGATGTATGCAAGAGCAAAAATGCAAATTCTGCTTTTAAAGAATAGACAATGACACTGTGACAATATGTTTCCTTAAAAACATGTTTTTCTGCATGGACAACAGGACACTGTTATCAGCATTGGCACAAGAACAGATGTTCTTATACAAAAGACAAAAAACAGGATGTTCACACTGTCAGAAAAGCTGGCTTCTTATAAATTCAGCAAAAATGTGACAAGACATTGTTAAACGAGGAAGCTTAAAAATAATATTAAGTCAGCATTTGCGTCAGCATCTGCAACAATCAGTACTGTTTCTGCAGGATAAGCAGTTCTCCAAAATAGAATACCAAGAGGAAATGCATATGTATGTGCATGACTAAAATTGTATATAAAGAGCTGTATCAATCCAGTTATGTTAGCGGTATTTGTAGAGACACATTTGACTCGTGGTAAATGTTATATCTCTCACATCATCAGTACTATATGAGAAGTGGAACAGTACTTTAAGCTGCAACTTTAGTCCATTTGGTTTATTATAAAAAGTTATTTGTTACTGCTCTAAGTTGATGCTGCAAAGTATATTCTCTCATCAGTGTATATTCTGCAAGTTTCTGTATGCTACAGACTGTGAATGTAAATATAACCAGACTTTGATTTTAAGCGGAATCCAGCCAGCAAGACTGAGTATCTTAAGAAGACTTCAAATCCATAACAGTAAGCAGCTCCATATAATATTTCAATGGCAAGCTAGCCTGCATGTGAACCTAAAATCTGCATTCAAACTCAGGGGGAGTGATAGTAAGCCCTGCAGAGGGTCACTTCAGTTAAATTGCAGTAACTAACATGTGTATATTATGTGTAAATCCTAAACAGAAGTATTCCAGTTTATGCAGCTTGCAGTAGTAAAGTTTTTTTAGACATCTAAAATCCAGAGTGAGACTAGGTCAAGAAAGTCGCAGTGCCATAAATTCTCCAAGAAAAGGTGGATATCCACTTGTACAGCAGTTCCGCTGCCTGTTGTGCTTCACCAGCTTCACAAGTGACTCTGAAAAATTTCTAGCCATCAGCAACAACAGCCTGATCACCTGTTTTCTTGCTAACTGGTAAGACTTTTTTCTGTGTCACATATTTAGTGTAGATGATATTAGACAGTTTGTATATTATCAGACAGTTTGGATGTTATTAGACAGTATGGATATTATTTATAATTCATGCAGGAGTAAACCAAACTTTAGTAAATTGCAATGTTGGTATACACAGCACATTAGTAAATGTAAAACCTTATTAGGGCAGGTTGATAGTAAGGCATTATGCAAATGTATTACAATAACTGACTGTTATCTCAAAGAAAACCATGTGAAATATGACAAATGTTTATTGTGTGCTTCAACAAAAACTGCATTTTGTGTATTGTGCCATAAAAAAGTGTTGCATCATATTGCTATAAAAATAGACTGTGAAGACAGATCTGTTCATGATAAAGAATTAGCTAAGGGCAAAGTGTTTCCATTATATTCAGATGTTGAACAGTTATGTCCTGTCACCACATGTGAGTCAAATCAGTTACTGATAGAACTTCTAGTACATTTTGTTACAAAGGAATGTAATAAACTTCTAAAAGACAGACACAATTAGTTCAGGAAGCTTAGACAAGTTATACATACATCTTTACAAAAGTGCATAGGAGTTTCAAATTCAGCAGAACAGCTTACTAAAGAATGTTAGAAAGACCATGCAACATTACAGGAAATTCAACAGCAGTTGTAGGATAAAGGAAATAAATTAGCTGAACTAACAGAAACTGGGAACTTCCTGCATACACAGCTAATCTGTGCAAAAGAAATATATTTTATAATATGGTTATGTTTTGAAAATGGTTAAATATACATGGTAGGATGGTAGGATCTGATGTCTGGACAAATCATTCTTAAATGTTTTACTTTCATTCAGTTAAAGCAAGACATTTATCAGTAGTACAGTAAAGAAAAACATATAACTGCTATTCAAATAGCATAGTCAAAAGGTACACAACCGTTTTAATGTATAAAAATTAAATAAAAATAGTTAATAGGAGTAAAGATTTAAAGTCACAAGACTGACATGCTTGTATAAAGATATACAGATACAAGACAGACATGCATGTATGTTCTTTTCATCTGGAGTACATTTGTTTACACTGCAGAAAAGCAAAAGGCAGACAACAGCAAATATAAATAATGTAAATATAAATGTGTTAGTTAAGCTAATATCTATTTTGTTTTTTTTTCAATTTTTTTTATAATTGTATAGTAACACCAAACAGTTAAAGTTCTGAATTTTAAAAAGAAATAAAATCACAGATGGTATTAGTCAAACAGTTTTTGTAAAATTAATGGCAGGACAGTTAAATAAATAAATAAAAAAATACTAAAAAATCTGTAAGCTAATTGTAAAATAATGTTTAGTTTGCATAGTTATGCAAATCACAATCAAATTAAAGAAAAAATGCCAAAATAATTAACTATAGTTTATAGAGTATAAAATGTGAGCTCAGACCTTCCTAGACTAGATGAATAGTTACAGGAAATGTTGGAAAGATAAGATAAACAAGACTGATTGCCAGACAAGTAGCTTGAGTTTTTCTAAAGCATCATTGTTATTAAAACATAATTGTTAAAATGTTTACATGCAACACTATTTGGTAATTATAATAAAATGTCACAATTGTGCATAGATGTCACTGATAATCTGTTTGCAAGTAAATGTTAAAAGAAAAAAAAACTCATTTGCATCAGGTACAGCCAGCAGATGGGCTATAGTATACATACAGTTCAAATCAATTGTGCAGGAGGGTGTAAATACCTACTAGAGGTAATAAACAGCAAAAGCTTTATAAAAAATAATCAAATTAAATAAAAGTCCATAATTTGTTAGTAACCTAATAAAATAAATGTATAACCAAAGTGTTGGGCTGACATACATTCTATTCTCACAGCGTAAAGCAAATAAACAATAGTGCAATACTACAGGGGGAGGGGTACTTTCTCAGTTCTACACTGACTGTATAAGCAGTACTGCACAATGGTCTAAAATAAAGCTACAGGAGAAAATACCTCATTCCTTCTTGACAATACTTTTTTAGGGGGGGGAAGGAAAAACAGATATTAGTGCATAAGAAACACTGGTAAACAGATTAAATCTGAAATTCCAAGATATTTTATGCTAGTTATTATTGTATTGTTTAGTGTTAAATTGTATTTACAACCTGTTAAACTGTAAAGCTATACAAGAGATGGTTTAAAAATCAAGAGATGGCTTAAAATTGCTTTATTACAGCTATACAAGAGAAAGTAAAGATATGAAAAAATTGAACAAGATTGGTCACTATTTTTAATATGTTTTTTGGCGAAACAATGTTGGTATAAAAAAGCATGAATGTTTTTAATTGCTGAGTATGTTTAAAATAACAGGACATATACCTTTGGTGCCAATTCCACTAGATATTTCTAAAGAGACGTAAACATTTTCTAGACTAAATGTACTTTATAGTCTTTGTATGTACAAATGCAGAAGAATTCAGTACAAATGATAGTCTTTGTTTGTACAAATGCAGAAAAATTCAGTACAAATGAAATTAATGTCTAGTAATGAATATGTGTGAAAAACCATGTTTTAAAAAAAAATGGGTCCAGAGTACGTACCAGATTGAAATGCATAAATAGCAAACAGTCTGCGTAAATACATACTGTACAGGATACATTGTAATAAGTTCAAAAGTAATTTGTCAAGTTGTAATATCACTTGTTTTACCCGAGTTAGAGGAAAATGTTATTAAAATATTGTACTCATACAGCTAATAGACTAATATGTACATAGCATTCTTTAAGCCCAGTTCAGTACTTTATGTTCACTTCACTGTCAACCAAAATGTTAATGGGCAGTTCAAAGACATGACCACAATGTTACGGTTAAAATGACATTGAAACTGTATATTTTCAGTAGTGTATAAATGCTTGCAGTAGCACATGGTTCTTGTATCTTATAGTTAATTCAACAGTTGCAAAGAGTTAATGGAACAGTTCTAAGTCATAAATTAAATTCTGTGATTGCCAAAGAATAAATTAATCAAATTAAAAAATAGAATTAAAGCAGACACAGCTCATAACTGATAAAATATTTTCACAGAATGGTCTGCGAAAGAAAAACTTGTTAAATACATTCATTTATGGTAGTAATAAAGGTTTGTTTCTTAATGTGTTTTCTATATAAAATGTTTTGAGTATGTTTAAAAACAGAGGGAATTATTGGATATTATGAATATAAGGCAGAAAATAATTCTGTTGTAAATATGCTGAAAGAAAAAGCTTGCTTAAATGTAGAAATAGAGTTTAGTAAAATGTGATCAGCATTCATACTAAATTAAAATAAGGAAAATAAGGAATCTGCTGAATAGACATTTTTCCCTTACCGACTTAAAAACAGGATGTACGCAAGAGCAAAAATGCAAAATCTGCATTTAAAGAATAGACAATGACACTGTGACAATGTGTTTCCTTAAAAACATGTTTTTCTGCATGGACAACAGGACACTGTTATCAACATTGGCACAAGAACAGATGTTCTTATACAAGAGACAAAAAACAGGATGTTCACACTGTCAGAAAAGCTGACTTCTTATAAATTCAGAAAAAATGTGACAAGACATTGTTAAACAAGGAAGCTTAAAAATAATATTATTAAGTCAGCATTTGCATCAGCATCTGCAACAATCAGTACCGTTTCTGCAGGATGAGCAATTCTCCAAAATAGAATACCAAGCGGAAATGTATATGTATGTGCATGACTAAAATTGTATATAAAGAGCTGTATGAATCCAGTTATGTTAGAGGTATTTGTAGAGACACATTTGTCTCAAGGTAAATGTTATATCTCTAACGTCATCTGTACTATATGAGAAGTAAAGTGGAACAGTACTTTAAGCTGCAATGTTAGTCTGTTTGGTTTATTATAAAAAGTTATTTTGTTACTGCTCTAAGTTGATGCTGCAAAGTATATTCTCTCATCAGTGTTTATTCTGCAAGTTTCTGCATGCAAGAGACTGTGAATGCAAATATAACCAGACTTTGATTTTAAGCAGAATCCAGCCAGCAAGACTGAGTATCTTAAGAATACTTCAAATCCATCACACTAAGCAGCTCCATATAATTTTTCAATATCTGTAGATAGGTTGGCAATATGGAGTCACAATGGTCAAAAGATAGTAGGCTACTGTAACTATTGTGACTGTGCTGCTTGTGTTACATGGTTGGCGTTGGCAGAGATATTCAGACATAACAATGTGGACAAACTACAAAAGGGCCTCACGGAGACAGATACCTGGTGTCAAAGCCATGGCCTGAAGCTCAATGTCAAAAAGTGTATTGTCATCCCCTTTGGTAAAAACTCTGTACCCATGAACTACCACATAGCTGGTAATCTACTTAATGATGAAAATGTGATAAGGGACCTTGGGACACAGGTGGACAGTAGTCTCTCCTTTGATAATCACATCACCACAGTGGTCAGGAAATCCTTCTACATGGCTCATTTCATCACAAAAGGATTCTCATCCAGAAAAAAAGAGGTCATTGTTCCCTTCTACTCATCACTCATTAGACCCATTATAGAGTACAACGCCCCTTTTGGTATGTACCTCACAAGACATCTACAACAACTGGAAAGACCACAGAAATACCTCACAAAGAGAATTACTGGCCTCAAACAGATGTCCTATGCAGACCGTCTCAAAAAATTACAGCTTTACTCCATCGCATATCGCCTACTCAGGGGTGATCTCTGCCTAACATACAAAGCTATGTCAAACCCAGAACTGTTGGACATGTTCCACTTAAAGAAACCCCAATCCCTCTGAGCTACATGCACTAGGGACCTAAACCTTGTCACCACAATAAACAGAACATGCTAGAGGGATAGATTCCTGTCCCAGAGACTTCCCATACTCTGGAACAGATTACCTATCTATGTCAAACAGAGCCTCCTCATTAGCACTCTTCAAGAAAAATCTTGATGATTGGATGGGAAATGGGAAATTCACCCCAGGGATCACTTCTGTGGCTCTGCTTGACAGGGGCACAGGAAAAATAATTTTCTTGGGTGGCGAAAGCCAGGGTACATTTTTTGGCTAGTCTTATATAGGCCCTAGGGCCAATAGCCTAGTACCTATCTATGAACCTATGAACCTATGTACTGTTTTACACTGTGATGTATTATGTCATCAGCTACTGACAGATATACTTATTTGCTCACAGTTATTTCCTGGGAAATACAAGATGAATGAAACTGTGTCCAGTATTGTGGTCTGCAGCCTACATATTCTTGCACACTCATGCCATTCTGGAAGGGTAGCTGCAGACATTTGCTGATGGGTCTGTGTAAATGGTCCAGCACCTTGGTACTGTGGTGGCTGAGCATCCCCTGCTTGTACATATATCAACATAACATAATGTCTATATCCTGCTGTGGCCATACCTCTCAGCTGTACAGATTCATCCAGGTTACCCAGAGGCAGGGCTTATATATCTGGTCAGTTCCCCCTTCACATTGTGGTTTATGAGCAGGTTTTTAGTCACCCATTATTATGTTTGCAGGCAGGGGTAGTATGGGCACACATCAGAGTTTCAGACTTTACACATTCCATGACATCCATGCTTCTACACCCTTCCACTCTGTTATTCTATCCTCTTCCTAACATTATGTGAGCAATATCTGAGAAGTATCCCTATAGTTGCCCCTTTATCCCAGTGGTATTTAGGGGTTGGTCCACAGTTCATGCAGTAGGACATGGTGGGCATGCTACTGAGATTTATCAATATGGCTTCGCATTTGTGTTCTCTGGACTGTGTTATGTTGTTAGTTGGGACCCCATGAGATAACATACATTGGCAGTATGGGTGAGTATTTAGGGATTGGTCCACAGTTCATGCACTAGGACATGGTGGGCATGCTACTGAGATTTATCAACATGGCCTTGCATTTGTGTTCTCTGGACTGTGTTATGTTGTTAGTTGGGACCCCCATGAGATAACATACACTGGCAGTATGGGTGAGGCACAGGTCTTTGACAGAGGACTGTATGGCATTTGGTAGTGATGCAGGCCATCTGCAGTAGGCCAGTGCATTGTGTCACTCCTACATGCCCAGGCTGTGAGTCACTGGATTCCCCTGGGGTGACAGGGTAAGTGTATGAGGTGTTAATGGCAATAGTTCCTGTTCATATTAATCCATTGATCTGGGTGCTGGCAGGGTGTTGCTTACAGCTAGGGACACACCTGCATGGGACACATCTTCAGCATGCTGCATTCTGTAGGTATTCCCATACAGAAATGGGGGGTCATACTGTACTCATTCCCAACAGCAGGGATATGACCTGTGATAAACCTGTGGCTGATGGTGGGGTGAGCTGAGTGCATGTGTGATATGGAAGCTTCTTGCAGCTGACTCACAGATATACCTGGGACATTCCCCTTATGCTGGCTTGTGTGGGGGCATAGGGAGTCTTTCATTACTTCATAACGCTACCTTTTGTGGTCTGCTAGTGATTGGCCAGACTACATCAGTATTCCACACTACACAGACAACTAATGCTAACCTGTATGCACAATTCCAAAGGTGTGTGCAGTTCACAGTTACATTTTATGTACTCTGTCTAGGGTACTTCCACCTGTGTACTGTGTGTATGTCTGGGCCCACATTCATGGCATGTCCATCTTTTAGATGGTGACAGATATTGACATCTGGACAGTGAATATGGATGACTGCTGACATGGGTATTGCTGAGATGCATTGTGGTTGGCACTGCAGTTGTCAGAACATGGCTCTGTCATCAACAGTACTGGCCATAGGCCACCGAGACACAACCCTCCATGCCTACATACTGACCACTTCCACACAATATTGAACACACAACAACCTAACACACAGGCCCCTGCATATTGTACACATGCAACAATCTATCCTGTAAATTGGGCCAGCTCAGGTAATCTGTGTTCCACTGTTATTAAACCCACACATAAATGTTACTGCATTTCTACATAGGATTGTGGGGGGGCACACCTGACAACTGTAAACATTTGCTATGACTGTACTGGTATTTCAGGTACTCTGTTGGCTTACATTTCATTTTGTATTCTGACCTATCATGCAGACTAGAGGCATATCAGTAGAGTACAGACCTTAGGTTTTATTGACCTACATTTCAGTTTTAGACTTCTGTGCAGGTCTGGAGGGGGGCTGTTCACCATTGCTATCAACTGGAGGCCTTAGCGCAGCCTTTCTTTATGGTCATCTACACCTGCTGGCTGAGGCTGGTGTTGGGTATATGACCTCACTTACATGCATGTGTGTGTCCTATGGACACAAATCTGGGCCACCACATGTACTGCAGTGGGATTTGTCACCTTGTCTAGTACTGCCTACTTTGTTGACACGAGTATTTGTTATGGATTCCATGCTGCCCATATAGGTGTCCACTATCTGCTGCCATCCCATTCAACCACCTGATTCCCTTGCATGCTCACATCCGTACCATAGATACAACTAGCAGAATATACTACTCCATTCAGCAATTGATAGGAAGAGTGACTTACCTTGTGGCTGTGCCAGTGTTGAGAATGGTGCTGGAGGGCTGACTATTTCAGATGCACATAGTACACCCCCTATTCATGGTAAAGCACAGGTAGTGTCATGTTTGGCATCCCTTTTACTGTATGCGTGAGTCAGAGAGAGATGTCATTCCCTGGGTCCCTACCGTGTCAGTGTATGTGCTATGCGTTGCCTCTTTGCCAAAGCCTGGGCATAATGGGCACACCTCCTTCTGCCTACATGGGCAGGCTCAGGTTGTTCCTCCTCCAAGTCCCTCTGTGCCTGTGATGGCCTTGGCAATGGTGGGGGGCTGTGTGGCCCTGCCACGTGCTGTTCCTGCTGCAGCTGTTTCCACAGGATCATATTGTGTAGCATGGCACATACAATGAACATTTGTGTACACATAGCTGTAGAGTACTGCAAGGCTCTACCGGATATGTCCAGACAGAGGAACCATGACTTGAGCATCCCAAACACACACTCTATCATGATTCTGGTTTGTGCGTGTGCCTCATTATGGAGTTCTTGTTCAGGTGTGTTTGCATTTCTGATGGGTGTCATCAGCCACGTCTCCAGTGCGTAACCAGCATCCCCCACTAGGTGGCTATATGGGATGTCCCCACTGGCAAATTTCTGGTACAGCTGTGTCATATGCCAGATGTGGGAGTCATGATAGCTTCCAGGGCTGCCAGCACACCCATTCAAGATAATGCCCTGGGCATCACACACAACCTGGCAGTGGATGGATGGGAAGCCCTTGTGGTTTATGTAGACCCTACCCCGCTCATCAGGTGGTGCTTTTAATGTGTATGTGCATGAGTTTTTAGCACCTTCTACCTCAGGGTATTCTGTTATTTGGTAGAAGAGATGCATATTGCTGGTTAACACCTCACAGGTGTTGAGGAAACATATGTGCTTACCATCATGCGCTGACATGGCATCCAGGAACTCGTGGAGTACCCTGGATGCTGATGCCTGTGAGATCCCCATGATATCCCCAGTTGGCCTTTGGAAGGTAGCTGTGGCTAGTATTCTTAACCCTACACATACCTTGGTATCCACTGGGATGGGTTCCCCCTATTGGTTCTGTGTGTGAGACGTGGCCAGCACAGCTCAACAATTTGCTGTAAAATGTCCCTGCCCACCCTACAGTACTCCACTATCTCCAGCTCATGTAGCCCTGGTAGATTACCCTGGGTCTGTACACTCTTCTCCTCCTCCTCACTGTGGGTTGGTCATCAGCATTCACATCCTCACCACCCTCAGTGTCTTCCACATATTGATGTATGAGAGCAACAGCAGCCCCTAACATTTTGTTAGTTTTGTCAGGTAAAATTTCCCTGTCTGTGTACACTGGTGGTGTAGAGTTTGTGGGAAAAAACAGAGTGAAAGGTGTTTGCATAGTTTATACAAGTGTGCTGGGCTGGGCAAACATAGGCCACAGAGCTCCAGTAAGCTTACAGCATGCATGACACTCCCTCTTATGAGGTCATCTACCTCTTATACTTATGCCATGATGTTGCTGCACCTACACATTTGGGTGCAAGCTAACACTGAGAGGAAATATGTGATTTAGTATCAATCCCCTCATTTGCATAACACAGAATGCTAATTCATAGTTACCACACTCACACTGTGCCTTCCCCCTTAGCAACCACTATTCCCTGGTATTGTTGTCTTATGCATGCCATTGACTATCATGGCACAATGCTGATTTGGGTTTAAAAGCTTATTTCCAACATTTTCTCTTATTTTTGGGCCAATCCCGTTTGCGCACCGCTGCCCTATGCTTAAATGGCCGAAATTAGCCAAAAAAAATATACAAAAGTTATTTTTTATAATTTTGCAACTATTTCCCATGCCAATGGCCATATATTTGGCCATTGGCATGCCTACTACATTGAATACATGCTTTCTTTGGAGCTGTCATGCCTCCATTTTGTAATCTGCAGAAATGTATTCGGTTAGTAACCGAATAGATTTCTGCAGGTTACACTATTCCTGCACAGATGCCTGCCGACTTCCTGGATTGCTAATTCACCTCATTTGCATGATTTTCACCTGCAAATGGGGTCATTAGCATATAGCAGTGGTGGCCATGCAGGAATAGTGTAGGAGCGCTCGTACACGTCCTGAGAGTTTATTCCTGGATTGCTTGTCAGCCATATTGTGTGCAGCAGCTCTTGCACTAATCCTGCACACCGTGCAGAGCTTGCTGAATCCTGGGGTATATTTGCAGTATGGTGAGAGCTTGCCCACACATATGCTTTTTTCTTTAAATGTGATCCGAAACAATGTAAAAGATCCTGGATCATTGCAAATTAATGGTACACTTGGTTTGTTATGAATAATGAGTTGTATTTTATTTACTCTTCGGTTTACTACCTTGTAACTTTTCCTTTTAACTTTTACAAATATATAACATGCGTGTGATAAATTTTTGGGTCTCTTTATGTTTATATGTATGATATTTGATTGCTCCAGTTTTATAACCAAACTGCTTTTAGTATCATGCATTTAGCAAATAATTATATATCAGGATGAGACATAAAATTGAGGCCCCATCTGTTTGACTTCATGGTAGTTCTTTTAAGAGCAAAAGATCCCATGTCACTTACTGAAAATGGCATGGGACATTTTCCCAATATCCTGGCCAAATTTATTCTAGTCAGTATGAATGGCATCTCGGATCTCCCTTGGAAAGGTGTTAACTTAATGGGACTAACCCAGTCAAGAAAATAAATAAATTGCATTTTCTATGCATAATTGTCCATGTGATATGAAGTCATATATGTTTCTGTACCTATCTGTTTTCAGGATGACTCAAAAGTTTATCACTTTAATGAGTTATTGAATCAAATATACTGATATTCTGGTTATATTGGAGGATATGCTTTCTTTCTGCTTTGGTTAGGTGAAGGGGATAATTTATGGACGTGATGATTTTGATGGAGTATAGTATGAATTTTGTACTACACTACAATCTGTTTTTTAAGACTGCTTTGATTGGAAATGAGGTTTATGAATGGTTTTCCATCTGTGGATCTGATAATTTGTTTTGACACTGATTGGCCAGCTGAGAGGTGCATTTTCTTTACAACTGAGAAGTTATAGATTTTTCAATGGATTTATAAGAAACACATATATCATTTTAATGCAGTTTAGGAAGTATTGGGGTGCTTTATGTTCCCTCTTTATAAGACTTATCTTGAGAATTTTGTATGAGTAAAATGATCACTATCATGTTAGCAATATTGTAGTTGATTTTGCAGTTGACGAGTATTTCTTAGACTTTAAATTTTGAGGATTATACATTTATAAATAGAAGAACACATTTGCAACTGCTTACAGATTTCATTAGAATTAAAGACAGTTGCTACACTCGTGCTTTTGTATGTAAGATGACGTATAAGAATGGATGCTCTAGTGATTCATTGGCACTACAATACATGTAAATGTAATTTTAAGCTTTTATTTTATAAGTTCTTAGGTAATTACTAGGCTAACAACCACACGGGTCTATCCAAGGGTGAGATTTAAATCTTGTACCTTGTGTTTATAAGATAAATACCTTAACCATTATGCCAACCCACCCAACCCTCAACACTTTTTGAGAAATAAAGCTATGTAAATATCAGGCAAAGTTAAATACTAAAACAAACATTGAAACTATGATACACTTTGAAATAATATTCTTTTGAAATGTAGGATTCATTCACTTTGCGAGTATTGTTCTCTACATCTCTATTCTGCCGCGGTGGTGCAGCGGTAGCATTGTCGCCTCACAGCAAGAGGTTCTCCCGTTTGATTCTCGGCTGGAGCACCTTCTGTGTGGAGTCTGAATGTCTTCCCTGCGGTTGAGTGGCGTTCAAAAGACATGCGTGAATGGGCGTGCCTTCGTTGAAGGTTGGGCGTCGGGCTGGCACCATAAAAATCGACTGTCAATCATTAGTGGATTGGAGTTCCACTGTGGCGACCCCTAACCGGGAAAAGCCAAAAGAAGAAGAAGATTCTCTACAGTTCTGCAACAAGTTTCAAAAGAGAAATTTCCTGGGCTGTCCTAGAGGAGAACTGAATAAATGTCTGAATTGTTACATCACAGATAGAACAAGTGATGCCCTGCAATGGGTATTTAAGTACAGACTGATACTTCTTAGTACAAATCAAACCTGAAAGTCTACCTTACTGCACTGCCAGCCTACGTTTTCAAATATTAGTGAACAGCACACCTATTGAATTTACACAAAAATTACCGGAAAGAAAGACAAAGCAGCACACTGTTTGCACATAACTATTAACAGCATGGTGTCAGACTCCAACAAAAGGCAGCTCCAGCCATTAAACAGCATAAAAATTAAGAAAAAAAGACTGCATTGTTATTTCATTAGTTTTATTGCACAGGAGACATCATTAATATTAAGAAAATAAGTATGAAATGGCGCAACTGTCTAAAATGTATCCTGTTATTCACTGGAGCACACACTTTGATCTTTCAATTTTCATTTTGCTACTTGCACAGCTCTTATAATAGACCACATCCCATGACCATATTTTTTCTAGAAAACAGACACTGTTTATCATGTAAGAGTACCTTGTTGGAGTGGTAAGAAGCCTAGGTCCATCCCAGCAATAACAATGAACCTGACTATCAACTCAGTAATCCTGGGTAATTTCTGAGGCACCCTTGGGTTATGTACTCAGATGACATGCATAGCAAAATATCATGATGGTCATAACAGTGCAGGGCTAACACACATTCAAGGCCAAAGATGGCTGATCTTGTTGCAGTAGTTGATATGGGTTGCACTTTCTTCCATAGCAGGTAATATTTTTGCTCACATAATAGTCTAACGTCCTAGAGAGTCATTCAAAAAATCATAATTTAAACTAAATGGTAATAGAACATAAGTGTGATTTTTCAGGCTTTTAAATCCAGAGAACTTGAAAACAATACTTATTATCAGGGTATCTTGTTAAATTGATAAAGTTTGCTTACTTATGTTTAATCTAGTATGTGGAATTGTTCAAAGCAAGGGGCAGAATTAGAGTGCAAATATAACATTATTAAGAACACAAGAGCAATATTAGAGCAGTGTGATGCAGTTAAACTCAGATTATTGGATCATAGAAATTGTAAGGCACTTAAGTAGTGAGACATATGTCATGAGGGTGGATATTGCCCCTTCTCTGATCTACAAGGGCAAATCAGGTCAGGCCAGGAATTAATTTGTGGATTACTGTTCATCTTTGAAGGATGCTTAAGATATTGCTCTGTTTTTCATGTAAGGGCAGTTTGCTCCAGTGATGGGGGAAAACATTGGTTAATGTACCTGTCCATTTAACACATGTTATTTAAATGCTGGTGGAAACTTAAACCATTAGTTCTAGCATTTGTGGAGCTGTTAGTTTTTCAGAGATACAAGAGATCAAGAAGGCTGGGTTCCTTTAAGGCATAAAATGAAAACTTCCATATGATTCCAAGTTCAGGGACAGGGCTTTAAGTCTATATTGGAAGCCAGGACCATTAATATTTTTCATTAGTAACCTCAGGGTTCTCTCTCACTGAGCAATGTACCCAGATAGGTATATACCAAAGGGGGAACTGTACTCTATAACTTGCCTAATCAGTGCTGAGTACAAAAGGATGACAACTTCTTTGGACCTGGACAAGATGACTCTATACATCAGTTGTGATAGATAGACAGATAAATAGATAGACAGACACACAGATAGCTAGAATACATGGTGGTCTATGTAGAAGGAGCTATCAGCCAAGGTGCCAATATCCTTGACAATCATGTCTGTCTGAAGTTCTGTAAGTTGTAGATGAAAGATGTTTACCAAATGTGACCATGCTACACTTTTACATTTAATTATAATCATTTTTCAGTACACCATTAGTTTGCAAGGATTGCTTCTTGCTGTAGGGATTTCATGTCTAGAGTAGATCAGACAAAATGCCTGCAGTCATCAGCAAGTTAATTTAGCCATAGGTCTGGGTATATAATCTGAGGTCAGAAAAAAATATGACACAAAAAAGGAGGGTCCCAGAACTGAACCCTGAGGCACACCATAAGTTACTTTTTACTTTCTGAGGTGGTACCTGCCATCTTGACTACATGTGTTCTGCCTTTCAACCACTTATCTGTTCACTTTACCATGAAGGTGTCCTTAAGTCTAGTAGCCTATTTCTAACACAGGCATGCAGAATACAGACAAATGTCTTAAACATATATAGATAGGCTGTGAGGGCTGAATGATGACAATCCACTGCCTCTGTGATCTTCTTGAAGCTGTTAACTAAATTAAGTAAACGTGGCTTCATCTTAAGGAATCTAATCTGCTGGGAGCCAAGCTGTATGAAGTTTTTAATGCTGTACTGAATGAAGTCAGATATAATATGTGATATGTTCTATGACCTTTTAGATTAGGCTAGATAGGCTGGTGGATCTGTAGTTCCCAGGGTCTATGGTAGGGTCCTCCTTATGAAAAAGTATTACGATGGCTATTCTCAATACATCTGGACATACTTTCTGGCTAAGCTTAAGTTAAACAAGTACAAGAAGGGTTCCCCAACAACATGATTGGTGCTGCTTATTAGGCATCCAGGTAAATTGTCTGGACTCATGGAAGTAGTGGTTTTGGTTGTTCAGAGCACATTTAGAATATATTCCTTGATGATCTTTGGGGGTATAAGGTGTGACATCCCTCCTCTGGGCCAGTAATCAAGAAGCCTCAATCCTCACCACTGACACCAGTGAGGGATGTTCATTTGAAGCAAAGATAGATACACACAGTCATTCCAAATGCAGCTCTCTGCACCAAGCACAATTTCCCTTAAGAGCACACAGGGAACACACTCCCATCCTGGGGCTAGGTTTCCCTCTCTCTCTCTCTCTCTCTCTCTCTCTCTCTCTCTTCAGGTCCCAAATAAGACTACACACTGACCACAGCTGCAGTGTTGAGTTTTCAGTTGAGAGTTCCAAGCCAAGTCCTCCATCACCCTGTCTGTGAAACCAGTGCTCTGTGTCCTTGCTTCAAGTAGCTGACATACACATTCTTTGAGATTTGACTTTTACTTACACACACACATACACACACACACACACACACACACACACACACACACACACACACACACACTTGGGAAAGGCTGACACAGATTTACCAGCTATGCCCCCTCTGCCCAGATTATAAGGTAGATACTGCCACCAGAACACTCCAAAACTAACTATTCTAAGGCTCTTATAAGGGTACCCAATTATACTGAGTAAAATTAATACTAATATAAATGGTAGTGTTTGACCAATGCAAAAAGGCTATCAGGAGTGGCCAGTGTCACCAAATAAATATAAGTTCTCTCAAAGGTTAACATATTCTTTAAAAGACCAGCCACAATGAAACATTTAAATATATTTAATAATAAATAATAAAAGAATGTGAAAATACTAAATATCTATTTATAATAAATACCAGAGTTTCGATCACAGGAAATATTAAAATTAACACCAATGGAAAGATTCACACAGATACATAAAAACAATACTTAACTAATCTCACTATATTTTCCTGACTGATCTAAAGAATTACTGTCCCTTAGCTCACTTAGTACAGCAAGGCAAGATGATATAGGTGAGTGGTCCTTCTTTGTCAGGTTTCAAAAACAGACTGCTCTGGGACTTCTGTCTCATCTAGTATTAAAACATAATTTCAGTGCTGGATTCAGAATGACATCACATACGTCTGGTAATGTGACTCACCCTACTCCCATTATGAGAAACTGAACCAGAATCTAGCACATATGTGTCATCACACACACACATAGAGCTTTGCTAAGGTGTGTTATAGCATCTAGAAGCTATAAAACCACTTTAAAAATTTCCACCATTCCATGGTAGCGATTAGTTCACCCATAAGCACAATGCAGTAGGATTCCTAGTCCTGGTTTTCACAGGCATTTTGTCTCTGACTGCAATCAGAACTGTAAGATACATTCTTTATGGCCTAAACCAGGTAATGTAATTTCAGACTATTTTTAAAAGTTAGCTATACTGAGATTAACCTCTTCTCTTCCAGTATCCTCTGTTATAATATATTCATTTCAACAGTTACAATGCAGTCTGATATACAGATGTATTTCTTTTCTGTCCAGCAGGACCCATTGGTAGATTTTTAACACAAGCAGCTTTACAAATACATTTTCAACATAAGCACCTGTACAAATCAGTCTGATATACAGATGACATATAATTCCTTACAAAACTCCAGCTAGCTATGCTGGCATATGTTACACATCCACTGCCCTACTTCTCCTGGCATAGCTGTCAATACCTCACATCATCACATCTCTCCCCTCTTTGAAGACTCAAGCTAGTTTTTCAAGTGACTCTTGAGAAACCCTTGAGAGGAATGAGCCTGTCTGAGAATTTATTAACCCATGCTCTGTCTTGAGAACCCATCTGCATTGGCATTGCTGACCCCACTATGGTGTTGCACTGTCACATCGCTGCAACCCTATGCTCCACCTTAATAACTTGGCATTATGCTGGCTGGCTCAATGTAGCCATAGATCCCCCTCAGACTCCTCCTGCCACTGCAAATACTTAGCACAAGGGCCTTCCTATCATGGTAAGGCTTCATCATGTTAACATGGTACAGTCTGCGCCCTTGCCTCCTGCCTATCAGGTTTACCATGTAGTTAACATCATTGACTTTCCTTACCACTTCAGAGGGTCCCTATCAAGTTGCCTGCAGCTTATTGTGTCTGACAGGAATGAGATCCATAACCTGCTGTCCCACAACATACTCTTGGACTTGAGCATTCCTGTCATATCAGACCTTTTTCTGCTGTTGGTCTCCTGACAGCTTCTCCTGGGCCAAGCCCATGAGCTCCCTAAGCCTTGTCCTGAGGTTTAGGACATATGCCACAACAAACTCCTTGTGGAATTCACACTCACCATCTCACTCATCACCGGTCAAATCTAAAGGCCCTCTCACCCTATGCCCATATAACAACTCAAAGGATGAAAACCCTGTGGATTCCTGGGGTACCTCTCTGTATGAAAACAGCAGATGGGGCAAATATTTCTCCCACTCTCTGTTAAACTGGTCTGCAAATTCCTGTAGCATGATCTTTAGTGTAGATTTTAACTTCTCCACAAGACCATTGGTCTGGGGATAGTAGGGGTGGTCTTTAGATGCTTCACCCCACAATGCTGCCACAGACATCAGGTCTGACATGAAACTGGCACCTCTGTCAGTCAGTATTTCCCTCAGGAAATCTACCCTGCTGAAAATCTCTAGCAAAGCATTTGCCGCCTTCTCTGCCTCGATGGAAGGACGGAGCCATCACTTCAGGGTATCTAATAGCATAATCTACTACCACCAGGATCTACTTCTTTCCTGTGGAACTTGGGGCACTCAGAGGGCCCACAATATCCATAGCTACCCTGTGAAATGGCTTCTCAGTCACAGATAAAGGCATCAAAAGAACTTTGACTTTGTCTCCTGCCCTTCCTACTTTTTGGCACTGCTCACAGGTCCTGCAGTACCCTGTATTATCCCTTGTAATCCCAGGCCAATAAAAGTTCTGCATAATGTGTCTCTTGGTATGCGTTATGTCCATATGACCTGCAAAAGGAATATAATGGGCTATGGCTAGAAGTGCCAGATGGTAGACTCTGGGCACTACCAACTGCTATATTACCTCACCCTCTAGCCCTCCCATAGGGTTCCACTCTCTATACAGTAACCCTTTGTTCCAGTATACAGACTCCCCTTTTTCTTGAGGATCAGGTGCCTCCCTAGCTAACTCTAACTCTCTCTTTGTACCCCTTCCCAGCTCCCCCTCCACAGGAAGTCTGGTATCTTATGACAGTGGCACCTCACTGTCAACCTGGGTACTACCACTTACATCTGCCCTTGCAGTCACCTGTCCAAGGGAACATCAGTACCCACCAGCAGCTGTGGCTCACCTTCAGGCTTACTGCTACAGAGTAGCTCCCTTCATAAAATAGCCACCTCAGCAGCCCTGCCTTCGGTAGTGGGGTCTGTCTGGGTCTCCCCCAGGCTACCAGTCCCACATGCCTGTATTCAAGCCTGACTGCTTGTAACTGCATGCACACAAAGTACTTCATTATCAAAATCATTTCCTATTAGGACATCTGCAGGGATATCCCCAAATACACCTACTTGCTTGCTTCCTTTCCACCCTCCCAGTCAAGGTGAAACCTGGCCAAATGCATTTGGAATGGGGTCCCTCCTAAAGCTCTGATTGAAGTGAACTGCCCAAGCAAGCACTGTTCCTCTTTAACCACTGGAAGCTTCCTAACAGTTATGTGAAAGGCTGGGTCTCTCTTAGCAGTGGCCTGTTTTTCATCCACTGAGATAGGATATAAATTTTGTTGATTGTCTGGTAACCCTGTTGTCTATAGACAACCTACCACTGCCATACTGTTATCCCCACTTGCTGGCTCCCCCATTTTGTGTTCCCAACCTTGCTTCAGTGGACATCTGCATGCTACATGGCCTCACTGATTACATTTAAAACATCTAACCCTTGATCCTGGCCATGTCCCTGAACTAGTGGCTTTCCCTATTACTGGTGGAGCCTGTTGGGGTGGTTCAGGCTGCCTAATATGGGCTCCCTTATACCCATGTCCAGCACTGGGTATCCACTTCTTGTGCAGTGATGCCCTGCTTGCTAAGTAAACACCCCATTTTATCCCCAGATCATCCACAGAGTTACACTCCCAGTCTGCTAACCAGATTCTCATGTCCTCCTGAAAAGTGCTAAGGGCTTGTTCCCTCACCAAAAGGTCTTCCAGCCTTTCAAAAGTGGTGACCTGTCAGCCACTCACCCACCTATGAAAATAAGTGCATAACTCAGCAATATAATCACATACACTTTCACCTGCCTTGCATCTATGCTTATAAAACTTTTTTTCTGTAAGCGTCAGGTGTTAACTTAAAACATTCCAATAAATATTGTTTAACTTTATCATAGTTTAAACAATCAGTAGCAGACAATTTAGAAACAGCAGTTACAGCTTTACCATGGAGTAAGATGGGTTAGGAACCTAAACCAGAGACCCTTGGTCAACATTACACTGTTTACATACTATTTCAAATATATGAATAAAAATTTCAAAATTATCACCCTCTGTAAACTGTAGAAGAAATTTACTGACCTTTATTACTTCTGGGGTTTGGTTATTCCCTTCCCTATTACCTCCATGATTCTGACAAAGGGTCAGCATCTCCCTATCATGTTGCTGCTGTTTCTCATTTTTTTTTATACCTCCATATGCCACAGTCTCACATTTTCTTCAGCCTCCAAATGCTGCAGTGTCTCTACTGGGTCTAATTCCAAATGTTTGGCCTCCTGTTCAAGTCTTTTTAACTCCAGATGGATTTTTAATTCCTCTGAAGAACAGGTGAACTGTCCTGTTTCTGAGGCCTGCAAATCCTCATCACCAGACTGGTTGTCTTCCTGGTTGCTGGTCCATGCTGCAGCTGTGATTAAGGCTGAAATAAATTTCTCTTTAGTAAGGTTGGCATGCACCAGTCCCATTGGCTTCGCACACTTTGGCCAACTGGTTCTTTTTCAGCTTGTCATAATCCTCTGCTGACATCTTTGCCTGCTTTCCCTGACTAAACTAAACTAACAAAAATAAATAAAACAGTTGTGAAAATGAAACTATGTTTGTTTACATTGTGCCTGCTGAGAGCACACACACCTTATGTGGCAACTGCCTACAGGCTACAGAAGTTCAACGAATATTCACACTACTGCTCACCAATATGTAACATCCCTCCTCTGGGCCAGTAATCAAGGAGCCTCAATCCTCAGCACTGACACTGGTGAGGGACATTCACTTGAAACAAAGATAGATACACACAGTATTTCCAGATGCAGCTGTCTGCATGGAGTACAACTTCCCTTAAGAACACACAGGGAACACACTCATGTCCTGGGGTTTTCTCTCTCTCTCTCTCCAGGGCCTAAATAAGACTCCATACTGACCACAGCTGTAGAGCTGAGTCTTCAGCTGAGTGTTCCAAGCCAAGTCCTCCACCACCCTCTCTGAGAAAGCAGTGCTCTGTGTCACTGCTTCACGTAGCTGACATACACATTTTTTGAGATTTGATTTTCATATACACACACACACACACACACACACACACACACACACACACACACACACACACACACCTGGGAAAGGATGGCGCAGATTTACCAGCTATGCCCCCTCTGCCCAGATGATAAGGTAGATACTGCCACCATAACTCTCCAAAGCCAGCTACTCTAAGGCTCTTACAAGGGTATCTAATTATACAGAGTAAAATTAATACTAATGTAAATGGTATTGTACGACCAATGCTGCAAAGCTTTCAGGAGTGGCCACAGTGTCACCAAATAAATATAAGTACTCTCAAAGGTTAAAGTATTATATAAAAGATTAGCCATAATGAAAAGTTTAAATATGTTTAATAATAAATAATAAAAGAACATGAAAATACTAAATATCTATTTACAATAAACACCAGAGTTTCACTCATGGGAAATATTAAAAGTAACACCAATAGAAAAATTCATACAGATACAGAAAAACAATACTTAACTAATCTCACTATATTTTCCTGACTGATCTAAAGAATTACTGTCACCTAGTTCACTTACTAGAGCAAGGCAAGATGATATAGGTGAGTGATCCTTCTTTGTCAAGTTTAAGAACAGACTGCTCTGAGACTTCTGTCTCATGTAGTATTAAAATGTCATGTCATTGCTGGATTACAGAATGACATCACATACATTTGGTCATCTGACTCTTTTTCTCACACTACCCCCTTTACTAGAAACTGAACCAGAATCTAGCACATGTGTGTCAGAACACACACACATAGAACTTTGCTAAGATGTGTTAGAGCATTGGGAAGCTATAAAAACATTTCAAAAAGTTCCACCCTTCCAGGATAGTAATTAGTTCACCCTTAAGGACAATACAGTAGGATTCATAGTCTTGGTTTTCACAAATTTTGCCTCTGGTTGCAATCAGAACTGTAAGATACAATCTTTATGATCAAAACCAGGTAATTTAATTTCAGACTATTTTTTAAAGTTAGCTGGACTGAGATTAACCTCTTCTCTTCCAGTTTCCTCTGTTACAATATATTCATTTCAATAGTTACAATACAGTCTGACATATAGGTGCATTTCTTTTCTGTCCATCAGGATCCACTGTTGGTATATTTTTAACACAAGCAGCTTTACAAATACATTTTTAACAGAAGCACCTGTACAAATCAATTTGATATACAAATGACATATAATTCTTTGCAAAACTCCAGCTAGCTATGCTGGCATATGTTACACATCCACTGCCCTACTTCTTCTGGCATAGCTGGCAATATCTCACATCATCACATAAGGGTGTTGGAGATTTGTGGAGTTTTAATGAATGTTTCTAGAGTTAATTTGTCACTAATTTTATCTTTGTGTATATTAAATATGTAATTAAAGTCAGAGAGGGTGACTCCATTTTGGATTAATTCAGAGCATTACTCTGTATTATTTCTTAATTTTCTGATGTAATTGAAGAAGGATTTAAAGGTATTCTTAGCCTTGGATGCTAGTTTTAGATTGTGTTTAACTCTGATCTTCCTAATGGTTGCTTTTAACTCATTGCTAATCTTTTCAATGATCTTTAGGGCAGGAATATTTGGTTTTCTTATAGAACTTTAACATTTTTTCTTTTGCTTTAAAGTTTGTTTACACTTGTGGCCACCAAGGCATTTTTTTACTGCATTTTGCCCCTGCTGCCTGATAATCATCAGCCTTCACCCAGGCAATGGACCAATTCACTTTCATTAACAAGATTAGAGTCTTCTGGGAAAAGGCATCATTCTGATGGACATCAATGGTGGTTTGGCTTTTTACGTTCTGACCCTAACTCATGTCATGTAGTTGAACAAAATAGGAGGTCATGTAATAGGATGACCATTCAGGTAGTCCCCTTATTTTGCAAGGTGAACTTCCCTTTAAGTATCCCTGTCCCCCAGTAAAGTACAAAGGAGAGCTTCCCCAGTCTCCAACAGAGAAATTGCCCCACCTCCATGTACCCCTGAATGTGCACAACCCTTCTCATCCCACCCAGGAGATGTGAGCAGGCCATGCTCCTTCACTTCTCCCCCTCAGTTCCTGGCTCCTATATTCTTGAGGCTGCTAACTGAACTCTGTTTACCTGGGTCATGGTAAGGGCTCCATGCCTTTGTACAGCAGAGCCAGGCAAGGAGGTTGTTTTTTTAAATTTCTAATTATATTTGGTTCTAGTAGAGACTGTTTGCTCTATACATTTTATGGACTGTTTCATCTATACACTTTTGTAAGTGTAAGTAGAACTCCTTTGTATAAGTAGCAGTTGAGACTTTTTGGGGACTGAAAAAAATAAGTAAACTTCAATAATTCCTCATACAGCATGAGTAGGTTTGCCTGTTTTAAATCCCTAAATTCTGAATTATTCCCTGCAGAGGGTGTTTGAGACATTAAAAGAGAAGGTCTCTAATTTATGATCAGATTAAAGGGGATGGAGATATTATAGGAGTGGTATATGTGGCGACTATGTTGGTAAGGACAAAATCTAGAACGTTCTGCTCTTTATGGGCTGCTTTACTGTTTGCTTTAGGGAATAATCATTTATTAAGTGTAGAAATCTTAGGGCATAGCTACCTTTTGAGGAACAGGTGCACCAGTCCATTACTATATGGTTAAAATCAGCCATCATAAACATATTTTTTTCATTTTGGGTTGTTTATAGAGTACACTTAGTAATCTCCCATGGTCACTTGGAGAGATTGAAGGTGTTCTATAGCAGTCTATAAACTGATAACTTGTTTTGTTTACAGGAAATTGGAGTTCATTGACTTCAGTTTGTGGACTTTAGGGAATCTGCCTAGAATGTATGTATGGTAATAATGGCAATAAACCCAAGTAAGGAGGGAGTGTTATCTTTACAATGAAATCAAGTCTCACATACGAAATAAGCATAGATGGTTTTAAGTTGCTGGTGAGCCTCAAGATCAGGCAATTTGTTTTTGAGATTTTTGACACTGAGTAGAGCAACCCTGATATATTCCCATTTAGAATTTGTTGTACTATTATCTACAATGTTGGGATGCCCAGCAGATGTACTTTGCCTAAAAAGGCAGTATGGGGGCAGCAAAGGCTTTGGCCAGTAAGGAGAAGACATGAAATGAGAGGTGCAGCACATCCCCTCTGAAGCATGTTGGCCTGCCTACCATCTGATGCAAGGCAGACAGATATTCAACCCCCCTGGAATGGCACTAACTACTTAGCCAGTTGTTGAAACCAATTATTTTATTTTTGAGTATACATATCATTCTGGATAAAGGTAGGATTCCACTCAGGAACAGACACATGCATAGTGAGATCCAGCATGTCTACCTGTATATCCCTCAGGGTCGAGCACCTTAAGTCATTCACATTTACATGGGCTACCACTATGTCATATAAATATTATTTCAGTTTGAGAGATTGATGAGATGTTGTAACATCGGAGATCCTGGCAACAAAAAGAGACAGCTGTCTGCCATCCTATCCTTTTCCAGCCTTGTAAGCATGGAGTCAGTGTACCTAACAATGGAGACTCCAATCACTTCAACATTTCTATTTGTGCTAATGGATTTCATGGCAGTGCAGGATAGTGACTCATTTCTTTGAGTGGGGTGATGGTGTTGGTGTTGTATTCGTGGATATCAGCTGAGACTTAATCTTCCTGGCTTTAGGAAGACTGGGAAGTGGCGTCTTGACAACCTCTGCATATGTTAGTTTGGCATTATCATGCAAAGGTATATGCTGTAATATGTGATGCTCACAGATCATCTTTTTGAGTGAGAGAATCGCCTCCATATTAAGTACTTAAACCTTTCAGAAATGTTATCATGTATGCTGAGTAATACTTCATTGTGTGTGAGCATTTGGAAGTTTATTTGTTTATTTATTTATACCAAGTGTGATGAGGCTGGCAACAGAAGGGGATATAAGTTCATTGTTGATCCATGTCTGCCAGGTGCAGAAATGTCTTACAAGTGTAAGTGCTACCTAAATATACAATTAATACTTTAGATGACAGGTAAAATGAATCTTAATTGCAAAAGGTTTCAATACAGTAAGTGTAAGAGGTTAAAATGACCACATTTATAGCAATGGGAGTAGAAAATAACAATACTACAATATGTTAAAGCAACAAGCAAGAATAACAACAAGGGAAGAACAAAAGCAGCAACTCTATCTCTGCTACAGCAGAATAACTAACAGCATGCAGTTGCTCACCATGCAGATAAGCACAATTAATAGCAACAGATCACCTAATAGTTCACCAACAGATACGTGAGCAGCTAAAACCAGCTGTCAGTGAAGGCAAGTAGCCCTTTGCATACTCGAGTTATAGCAAGCTAGTAAAAACCTGGAAAGCTCAAAAGAGCATACAGGCCATTAGTAACACAGACAACTTGTCCAGCTAGAAGACATACAGCAGCCATTTAACTACTCTTCTGAAGTAACAGAGAATGCTGGTCTTACAACTAGCTAATTAAAGAT
This sequence comes from Protopterus annectens, assembly GCF_019279795.1. Lineage (NCBI taxonomy): Eukaryota > Metazoa > Chordata > Ceratodontiformes > Protopteridae > Protopterus > Protopterus annectens. The sequence continues at coordinate 1,762,030,710 of NC_056733.1, read as the reverse complement.
GTAACTCTGAGACCCATAATTCCAAGTCCTAGCGTTACAAAAAAAAAAAAACTGTAGAACTATGGGAGAATCGCAGATATTTCCAATTGCTATTCTCCTTTAAAGTGTTTTTTTTTTTTTTTTACGGGTAAAGCTCTTTGTGCCCTTTAATGAATTGGGCTGCACCCCCATAGTCCTGCTATCTATCTATATATATATATATATATATATATATATATATATATATATATATATATATATATATATATATATATATATATATATATATATATATATATATATATATATATATATATATATATATATATATATAAATATAAATATATATATATATATATATATATATATATATATATATATATATATATATATATATATATATATATATATATATATATACACAGTAACTCTGATCTGAGACTGTCATACCTCACAAAAAGGAAAAGCTCCAAGCTATAGCAATCTTGTACTCAGTATATGTGAGTACTAGTTTTCATACACTCTATCTCACTGTCTTGGGACTCACAGTTACAAGTCCCAGAATGTAAAACTGTCATCAAATAAATTCACATTCTGTGTTATTAATGGGTATCTTTTGTAGCCTTGTGGTTTTAATCAATCTGTAAGGAACCAATTACATTTAGAGTTTTGCTGCTTCAGTAATGTTGCTACACAGTGTCACTAGTCAAAAAGGTGTAATTGACTTAGTTGCCAGACTCCATTTCATTTAACAGTACTGTGCAAGTTACCCATTCCCAAATGCTTCACATATTCACAACAGCCCATCTCTAAAATCTGCTAATTTCTGCATGAAATTGAACCTATGCCTTTGCAATAGTGTCATAAGAATTATTTCACCGTTGGTACCTAGAGCACATTAACTACATGTGTACACAGTGATTGGTAGCTGAACTTAAAACTGTTTACTGTATATTTAAAAGAAAGACCAGTTATACTATAACATATTCACCAGTTTATCTCCCAGTGCCTTAGTAAACTAGAGGCCTGCAACGCAGAACTAGAATAGTTGCCCAGTTAGGACTCATGGTTAAAAATAAGACAGAAAATACGTAAGGTACTGGATACATGCATAGATTGCCTTGACTTTTACTCTTCTGCAACTTTAAATCAACAAAGGCTAACTCAACATGATGAAACTGAACTGACAGTGCCTGTTAACTGGCCTTGTTAATGTATTGCAGAACAGGCAGAAAATATTATTAGTAGTCGCTTGTATTGGTTAGGCATCTTCCCTGGCACTTCTTTTAACTTTCCAGTCATTTTCCTGCAATCCATCCATCCATCTCTTTCCCATTTTTTGTATATGGGGTAAGGGTGTCACTTCAATAGTGACGACCACCTAGAGGCAAGGTTCATACTGCTGGGTCACTAGCCCTGCTGCGGAGTCATTTTCCCACAGTATTGTATCATATTATGGCCTACTTTGAAAAAAAAAGGAAACAAAACAAAACAAAACTTGGTGTATTTTACAATGTGAAGTGCAGAATAAATGTTTTGGATATGAATCCATGCCTCTCTTTTAGTTCTACTATGAAACGCCAACTTCTTAGAAGCTGACAAGCCAAAAGGAATTAAAAAATGCCTAAAACTCAGCAGGTCAAAAATTTAATTTTCTGTCCCTGAACTTGTATATACCAACTTAATGGTCACACCATCTCAAAGAAGGGAGAAATTCCTCTAAACAAGTGAATCATTGCTAGTGCACTCAAAGAAACCACACCGGCAATAATTTGCTATAAGGAACAATTTTGTTTCTGTGTGTTACTGATGCTTGAGCAATTTCACCTTGAGCATGTGCAGGGTAGCACTCCATTTCCTATAGTGGTGCTAAAGTATATCACTAGTCATCAACACCTGGGTGATTAAAACAGGTTGCAGTGAGTTTGATATACTGAAAATTTGGAGTCAAAAATGGCAAACAACCTAAATTTTTTGTGTGAGACAGGGGTCTACTTATTCCTTTAGCGGAAGTTGCATCCCTGACCTTCCAAATTCATTTTTACAAACTTTAATGCTGCTGCAGTTTCGGGAAAGTTAAAACCCTGACTCTGGCAATATTGGTCAAAAAACATTATTAGGGAAATGAGAGATCTCATTCTTCATGGGAGGCAAGCTTCCATCTTATCCGGCTTACATGAAAAGTGCTTTACCATTGACAGTGTCCAATAACTAACAGAAAACTACAAAGTATTAGTAGTGACCTTCTTGAGGATATGACATATTTTATTTAATAGTTGTATAGCCCAGAGGTGTGTTAATGATTGTTCAAAGTGAAAGAAAGGTATGAGAAAGGACTGTGAACAAAATAGGTTCATAGGTTCATAGGCATATACTAGGCTAATGACCACTGGGCCCTTTATAAGCCTAGCCATGCAACTCAATGTGTCCCACGAGTTGTTTTGCTTCAGTGCTTTTTTAAGGGGTGTATGTTAGCTAGGGCATGATTTAACTGCCTCCTCTGTTCATCAGAAACATAGGTGTCAGGCCAGGGGTGAAGCTCTAATTTTCAATCCACTGGTCCAGATTAGGCTTGAATAGAGTTAGAGAAGGGCTCTGCTTCATATGGATGGGAAGCCTATTCCTGAGAATGGGGATGCTCAGAAATATATACCTGTTGCTCCAACATGTCTAATTTAAATCACAAGCAAAGTTTAAATCCTTGAATGAAGTAGCTCTGACACAGTTAGTTTAGCAGGCATGCAAAAAGTCCATCTGGGCAGGATCCAAAGATGTCTTATATGCCAAGCATAAATCACCTGTCACCGGTCTGTAGGAAACAGACTATAGGGATAGGGCTTTGAAGTGATCTACATAGGACATTACATTTATGCCCTGTATCTTTGTTGAGAGAAACCTCTGTGGATGTTCAGCTGTTGCATGTACCTGATCAGGTACATAATGAAGGAAGCATTGTATTCCATGATGGGTCTGATGGGTACAGAGTTTAGTGGCATGATGACTTTTCTGGACTCAGATGCCATGCCCTTGCTTAAAGGTTGAGTGGCACAGAATGGTTTTCTTACTACCTTAGACACATGTTGGTCAAAAGCCAGGTTACTCTCTACATGAGTTCCTAAATCCCTGACTACTGTGTTTACTTTTAGGGGTGTTTAATTGATGAGGTAGCTTCCTGGGGTGGCTGACTTCCAAAAAGGTACAATTACACATTTGTTGGCATTGACTTTTAAGCTGTAGCCTTGGCAGCAGTCATCTTTCTGTGTTAGACCTTCCTGTAAAATATTAATATCTTGAGGGGGGGGGGTTCTACGATTGCTCCTAGCTTGCAGTCATCTGCAGACTTGGTAAGCCAGAGACTCTTAACATTGGCCTTGATTCTGAAGAAATATATGCCAAAGAAAGCAGACCTAGCATAGAGCCCTGGGGAACTCCAGTGGTAACCAACCTCTTTGTGGAGGTAGTCTCTCTAATCCTAACTTCCTGGGCTGTATCAGTTGACTATCTAGTGGGTTACATGGGGGATTATGCCTAATTTCCATGAGTTTGTTTACAACACCTAAGTGGGGTACTGTATCAGATGCCTTAGCTAGATTAAAGTAGGTAGGCAGTAAAGTCTATTTTGCCCTCATCCACTGCCTTGATGACCTTCTGAAATAAATCCACCAAGATCAGTAGGTATGACCTGCCATTGATTAAACCAGAATGGGTTGGGTCCAGTGTCTGAAGGTTCCTATATCATTGTTAATCATTTCCATGATAATTCTTTTAATGGCTTTGCATTAGACTAGTCTGTAGTTCCAAGGATCCATTCATTGCCTACCCTTGTGCAGCATATTACATCGGTAAAACGGAGCGACGTCTCCGAGACAGAATTTATGAGCACACTTATGCAATGGGAGCTAGTAAAATGGAAAATGCTCTTGCTAGACATATTGCCACACATGCAGGACATAGTTTTAGGTTTAAAGCAATAGATCAGATTCAATACAATATCCGAGGTGGCCCATTGAATCTATTTTTGGAAGAATGTGAATTAGGATGGCAAATAAGGCTTAATGCCTTTACTGAACCAGGACTGAATGACCATTGTAATATTTCATGTCTCCTTAAACTAAAAAGTTTGAAAAGATAGTAATTTATAGTATTCTAAATTTTATACATATAATACTAAATTTGAATTTCATATAGTAATAGATTTAATTTTAGATTGAGTATTACAAGAACTGTATAATTTTACCAAAATTATAATTTTTGCAAGCTCAGAATTAGTGTAAATAAATTTAATTGTTGTGACCATGTGGTTCTACTGTTTATGTTTATATAGATACTTTTATATGGGTGATTTAAATGGTATTTTTAATGGATTTTATTAACAAGTACTTTTTTATTTTACTGGTATTACAACCTGTGAATCAATGCACCTTGCAGATTGATCATGTGACCTTTTGCTGTATTATATAATGATCTCATTTTTTGTGAGAATGTAATCTGAAGAAGTTACCCCATTGGAGGTGACGAAAAGCGCTTTATTAAACTAGTAAATTCATTTTGGCGTTTGGATTATTCCTGTAGTCTAATATCCTGGGGGGCAGCTGGGGTGATAGGGGCTAAAATTGGAGCTGAACTTGTCAGCCAGAAAATTTGCTATTATCTCCCAATTCTATAAATGTGGCTCCATTTACCAACATTTTTGCACACTGCTATGTGCTGCCTTTGAGGTTTTGGACATAGCTGAAAGAAGCCTTATGGTTGTCTTTGGCTTGGGTCGCTGTCTTTACCTCAAAATTTGCCTTGTTAGACTTAATTAGTGCTCTTAGTTGTCTGTTCTGTTTTATGAGAGGGTTTTTATCATTTGGGTTTACACTTCCTAATTTTAGCTATGACTTTTTTTCTTTTGTTGTACAACCTATTTAATTTTGGATTCCACTAGGATGTTTTTTGTAAGTTACTTTTGGACTTACTTCTGGTAAGCACATCTGTCTGCAGTTATTGAAATGATTGCATGGAGCTTCTGTAAATAATTCTGCATAGTCTTTTTTGTTATCTGGGTTTGCAGGAGCTTCAAATTTTGACAGGTTATCACTTTACAAAAGGTAGTTTGCGTGGGAGTAATCTCTAACTGTGATAGGGTTTTACTGGGGTTGCAGAACTGATTTTTATTTCAAAGGAGACGGCTGTGTTGTCTGACCTTACCAGAGAGGACACCACACTGGGGGGGGGGGGGTACAGTGTTCTCTCGTGTTTGTGAGTGCCAGGTCCAGTATGTTTGCATCTCTGGTAGGCATATGCACCATCTGGTCCAGTATGGTTACATTTACAAAGTCTAGGAAACTCTGCACCAGCAAAGTTGGAGTCATGTAGGATTTTCAGTTGAGTGTTGAGGTCTAAGTATAGGCTATGGATATCACTGGACATACAGGGTGACCTGTAGCTTGCAAGGATATGGTATGGGACTTTGTGCTAATCTGGACATGGAAGAACTCCAATGTGTCATCCTGTTTTTAAACAACTTAGAGTATATTTGCTATTAATGTAGCTACAGACACCTCCACCTGCCTTTGCAATTACTGGTCTAAATGTGTAGAAGGCACAGAAGCCTTGCACTGCTGGGGTACTCCCTACAGCATTAAAACATGTATTGGTAACTACACAAATGTCTGCTTTCTTCAGGGTAAGGAAAGCTTGAAGGGAGTGGAGCTTCTTGATTAGATTCATGCCACTGAGCAGTTACACCTTTAGATTTCTTTGGGTAACTGTAACGATGTTAGAAGTTTTATCAAATTAGCATTGCTTAAAAAAATTTGGGAAGACAATGTTTTAGCCAATATTGGGAAGCACAGAGTGGACGGGTTTAGACTATCCTTAGGAAATCAGAGTGGTTTGTTAACCATGTCCTCACACACTGACAAATATTGTTTCACCTTAGAATGACACCAGAAACTTATCCAATTATTAAAGTCAATCATCATGTTCATATTATGACATCATCCTTGCTGAAGGTAGAATGCTACTCAATGCTAGGCACATACCATCCTTTGACAAATAGTCTGAGAGCTCCATAATGTCTCTTTTCATATAGTCTAGGGAGAAATGTTTCAGGTCATTTACATCTACGTGATCTATGACTGAATCATACTGGTACCTGTTGTGCAATAACTGACCATTATTTTCTAGTTGTTCAGCCTGGTAAGAGGGGCATCAGTATGTTATACAGTGGAGTCCCCAATGACTACAGTCCTGGATAGTGAATTGACATATTATGGGCTTGGTAGTTAAGGCTCTATTGGGTGTGGTTGCATGTGCATTGTTAGGTGTTGCTACTGTTGAGTGCTTTCCACTTTGATAAGGATAATTTTTGCAGATGGAATGTCTGGGAAGTCTTTGGGGTTTGGGAAGATTGCATTTAAGTGCCTTTGCATAAGTAGGTCTATGTGTGGAATGCATACTATATGTGATGGGTGTAGCATGTGTGTTTCTGACAACCAGATTATTTTGAGTGCTTGTAAGTAAGAGTTTTGCCTCCAGAAGCATTTGATATATATATATATATATATATATATATATATATATATATATATATATATATAGGAACACTTCATAATGCAGAAATCCTGAAAGATCGAATTTCATATGGCCGAGACCATATGATCGAACATTCGGAATCCCGACATTGAACGTAGATTTGCATACAGCACGGAATGGGAGATTTCCCTTTTCCTCGCGGTAGTGCGATCTCGGAGTTAGAATATTTAAGCAGCAGGGGTGTGGGGTGCAGGGGGGCTTGCCCCCCTGCAGAAACATTTAAATTATTTTTTTTTGGAATTTTGATATTCTGAAACATCGATCATATGGTCTCGGTCATATGAAATTTGATGTTGATGCTTCGGAATTTCGAGATTATATATATATATATATATATATATATATATATATATATATATATATATATATATATATATATATATATATATATATATATATATATATATATATATATATATATATATATATATATATATCTCCCACATACTGTGTTTGTTTCTTTGAGGATTAAATGGTAGTCAGTGAACATTAGACAATTGTAACATTGTCTCAAGATATGCATATTCACCAAACAGCCAGTAGAGAAATTGGGAAAGTGCATATCCATGATAGGAGGTCCTTTACTGGGTGGCTAAACTGCAAGGGTTCTGACTATAATAGTGGGCTGACTATGGGCCCTTTTGGAACTAGAGACTAGACTATATGAGACTAAACTCAAGGAGCAGTGCTTCTCAATATGCAGACTAGCTGCAATGTGCTATCCAACATGCAGAATAGTTGCCCTACACTCACCGAGTTACTGGTAGAGTTTCAGAGGTGGTTTTATAGGGAAAATTGGATTTCTAGGTGTCTGTCTGTATACATGGCACTACTAACTGCTGTTGTGCGATAAGCAGCAGTATGCAAATGTGCCAAATTTATACAGGTGCACAGAATACTGGCTTCTAAGTCCTCTGGCCAATAAAATGACTATACTTACAGTTTTCTTATGTCTTTACCTACTCAGATAGACCAGGTCACCGCCTATTACCCCTAGCTGGAATATCCCAGTCCTCTTAAAGCAAACGCATACGCACACACACACACACACACACACACACACACACACACACACACACACACACACACACACACACACACACAACACACACACACATACACACACACACACACACAAAACAAGAAAAAGATTACTTTAGAGGAATACTATATACGGGCAGTTATCAGTCCACCTGGAAAGAGGCTGTTTGGTAAAAAATTTCAATGATTATACTGGTGAATTTCACTTTTAAAAAAAAATGTTTAAATCAGTACAACAGTGAATTATTGACTTCCAGTTTGGAGCCAAAACAATAGACAGTTCCCTGTTAAGTGCTACCAGTGTGTCTGGCTTAAAAAAATTTCTTTGCTGACATCATGATTATAGGATTGAAAGCTTTGCCACTATCTGGCAGACTGAAAAAAAAACATAGCTGCAATGTGATCCTGCATTTTAAGCAGTCTGAATATTTGTGGGTGTATCTGTCCATAGCACCCCCAATAACTGTAATGCGTCATGCTATGTGCTATGCAAGTAACAGTACAAAACAGATTAGGCTAACACTAGGCATTGAGTTCTAAGACAAGTCAGTTGCCATGACAGCAAAACCAAGGGCTATAGAGAAAACATCATTCACAGCTTGATTTAGTGATGCACAGGGTCAAAACTAAGGGCATCATTAAAGCACCACAGGTGCATTTTACAGAAATGTCAGTCCTGAGCTAAAATGTCTTACACTCAAGTTTCATGTGATATCTACAACTGGCAAGTCTTAGCAGAAGCACTTTTGTACTGCCTTCTGGCTGTCTGACCTCATAGCATGACAGCAAGCAAATGGAGTTAGAGCAGTGGGGGTTGCTGTCTGACCCCAGGTTGCATGGTTTGGGGTAACATCAATTCCATGAGACCTTCTGAATTCAAGGTTATGAAGTTCATTTGTTAAAAAGTCAGAATCAGTGTGCAATGTATGTTGTATACAAAAACATGCCATCTGCGTATCCTTGTCCATAAGGACAGATGAAAATAAATGAAGAATTTTGGAAAATTAAGTCAGTATGTATTAAAATATAATTTACTGGAATAACTAAAGGAAAGAATGCAGAAATAATTATGCATACAATACCTAACTGCTTATATAAAAGTGACCATGTCAGCAGTGCTCATTGATTTCCCATAAACAAAGAGAATTTAAAAAGGAAACTATAGCTAAATGTAAAATGGCTAAACATTTTATGTACTTGGTTTAATAAATACTTGAAATGTATCAAGAAGACAGCCAAAGTAAGTTTAATAAGATCACAGCAGAGGTGAAGGAATATTGAGCTCTGAGGATATGGCTTAAGGAAATCATCAGCTTTTGGCACTGTTTTGCAATATAACACCCACAAAACAAATGAAGGAAAAGAAATTACGCAAATCCAATTGAAATGTGTTCTTTCAAAAAAACTTTTTAACGACACTGAGCATTATGCTATTAACAGCTGTATTGCAAACTACTGGATACTGGAGAAACCTGATGCAAGAATTCTAGAGTAATCCATCCCTATTTGATGAATTGGCTAATAGTGATATCTGCAGACATATCAAGCACTCTAAGGTAAGGAATGTGCAGATAAATCACAAAACTGTGAATAATTGTGATTCATAGATAAGTGCTTCACGGCTGCACAGCACTAATTATCACATAGCTCTCAACCTCTTAGAGTAAGAAATCTGGACAAAGCCATAAAAAAGTGTTACAAATAGGGACAATTTTTAAATATTGCTCTTACAAACTTAGAAAGTTGATAGAGTAACAGGTACACTAGAATGAATTTTCCGAAGGGTATGAAGTCTAAAACTCAAATGTCTGTCATTATTTTCTAACTTCAGTCTTTAATGATTTGCCACTAATTTGCCAGAAAGCCACAATTTTATAAAAAATGGACCAAAAATATAAGGCAAAAATCTGGACATTCTGCAAAAATCTGTACAGTTGAGAGGCAGTGCCGGTTAGCTAGGGTATAACTATTCTCGGCTCCACAAATTCTTCTTTTCAATTTTTCCCTTGGAACTAGACAAACTTTCAACTTAAGCACTCAAACCATTCACTTTTCATACTGGCACTTGCTCAAAACTCATAGCAAGCACTAATAAACCTTAGCACTAGACCCCCCCATACTGTAGAGAAGGACAAGGCTCTCTATTCGACCTTACCAGCCAATCAGTAAAACAGTTCACTGTACCTATCCAGGCATGTCCAAAGGGCAGTTTCAGGTGTACTCTCTGGTCCAACTGGTGAATCTCGGCATTTTGAGGCAATGTTACAATTGCCTCATGTACACAGACAACCATGTCCTCCTTCCACCAAACACTAATACATGTGAGAGATGCAATTATACAGCCAAATTGGAGGCTAAGCTCTCTCAACCCAAGACTGCACCAGGCAGTCAAGATGAGAAGGGAATTACTTGCATCACACCACCAGTCTCACATAGACCTATGAAACCAGCACCGGCAAAAAACACACATAAATACACAAAAACATACTTGGAGGCTCTAAATAAAAATCTGCAAAAGCAACAGAGACCTTCAAAGCAGACATCCAAGCAACCTCCACCTCCCAACACAAACCATGAAACACATACTTCACAAAACCAGTGTGCCACACAATCACAGCCCTTAAGGCAAAATAACATACCCAACACACTAGTAATAGGTGACTCTATAGTCAGGCACACTGACATCCGACTCACTAGGCTGAACAAGGAGAAGGTTGCTGTTAGTTGCCTGTTGGGTGCTAGGATCCGCCACATAACACAAGCACTCAGGTCACTCCAAAACAAGTACAAATATGACTCTGTCATTGTCCATGTTGGTGTGAATGACCTGAGCCATACCTCCCCGGACTACATGAAAAGAGACATGGAGGAGCTCTCTGATCACATAGCCCAGGCCGGTATGACCTTGACCATGAGTAGCATCCTGCCCTCACCAAGAATGATACCACGGTATAGAGAAAAAAATCATTCAAAGGGGATCCAGTGTTTGTCAGCCTGGGATGACATGCTCGACAAGCCACACTGCTTTGCTAGAGATGGCTTGCACCTGTCACCCTTAGGCTTTCGAATACTGGCCAAGGCTCTTGTCACCCCCATAGTGCCTTTTTTAGGCAAGGCTCAAAAGACAAATCCACCACCATAAATAGCACAAGTAACAAAAACTGAGGGTAATGCTACTCAATGCCAGAAGTCGAAACCTCAAAATGCAAGCACTCGAGGCACTCCTCAGTATGGAGAAAATTGATATATGTGCAGTAACAAAAACCTGGTTTAAGGTTCCAGAGAGCACCCCAGCACTACCAGGCTACAACTTATACCATACATTTCAGCCACAAAACCCGGACCGAAATTCAAAAGGTGGGGGAGTATCCATATTCATCAAGAATACCTACACCTCCAGATTACTGGCACAGCACGATGCTTCAGAGATCATCCACGTGCAATTAACAATGGGCAAAACTGCTATTCAAATTATAGCTTGCTACAGATCACCCACCATGTCCCAGGACCCCCACTCTGCATTTCCTGGAAACACTGGGAAATATAAAGGTCCTACCAAACACCCTGATATTGGGTGATTTCAATTACCCAAACATTAACTGGGAGAACTACTCAAGTACAAAGTCCCTTGCCCAACATTTCCTAGAATTTATAAACTCAAGCACCCTGGATCAACTGGTAAACACCCCCACCAGAGGTGACAACATATTGGACCTGGTCATCACCAACATGGGCGACCGGTGTTCCACACCAGAGGTCAACCACTTGCTGGTTAGATCTGACCATAAACTAATCACTCTGGATATCCACATTCCGCCACCACCCCCGGTCAAAGAAACCACTGTGAAAAACTTTTCAAAGGCAAACTTCACGTTACTTAAGACCAAGATGGGAAGTTTCAAAGCCCCCATGCTAAAGGATAACACTGTCCATGCTGCAAAATCCTTTACTAATGCAATCTACGGGCACCTACAAGAATGTATGGATCGTGCTATCCCAAACAAAACCAAGACTCACTCCTCCAAGAAAAGGAAACCAGTCTGATTGATCCCTGCCATAAACAAGCTATACAACAGAAGGAAGAAACTATCACAGAAAAGAGTAAAATCCCAAGAAGTGAAGACATCCCTGATCAGTATCAACAAGAAACTATGTTCCCTCATAAAATCATCCAAGGCTAGCTTCGAAAGAAAAATTGCCATGGACTCCAAAGATGACCACAAGGCACTCTTTAGCTATGTCAGGAATCTAAGTGGTAATTCTCAGATCTGCTCAGAGTTAGTGCAGAATGGCACAAAGTACACTGAACCGACCGATATAGCCAACATCCTGGCAGACAGGTTCAGTGCAAACTTCACCCTCCTCTCACTCCCAAAAAGGCCCATAACTATACCAGAAGAATGTAGTGCCCCTGAAATCACAGACACTCAGGTTAAAACAGCCCTCTATAAAGCCAAAAACACAGCATCAATGGGACCAGATGGTGTCCCAGGCTGCATCCTACATGAGCTCAAAGATGAACTAACCCCTCACCTAAACACACTGTTTAAACTCATTCTCTCCACAGGCTACGTGCCCACTGAGTGGTGCACAGCAACGGTTATTCCACTCCACAAAGGTGGAGCCACAACAGACCCTGGGAACTATCACCCTATAAGCCCGACTAGCTTGATCTGCAAAGCTGGGGAGCACATCATCATGGATCTCATTAACAGAGACATTGGAAACCTCCAAACACTAGACCCTATCCAGTTGAGCTTTGTTAAGGGCAGATCATGCCTCCTAAACCTGGTGGACTTCTTTGAGACAGTTACCAAGGCTATAGACAAGGGAAAGGTGGTCCACACAGCCTACTTAGACCTTGCAAAGGCCTTCAATACCATTCCCCACTCAGGTATTATAGACAAGCTCACCAGCCTGAACATAAACCCCTACATCATGGGATGGGTTGCAAACTGGCTCATGGACAGAACCCACATGGTAAGAGTTGCGGGAGCTAGGTCTGACTCTAAACCAGTTACAAGTGGCATTCCCCAGGGTTTAGTCCTAGGACCCCTCCTGTTCGGCATATGCTTCTCAGAGGTACAGGCAAGCACAGGAGGACTATGGCTGACCAAGTTCACAGACGACTGCAAACTAGGGGCTATAACTGACTCTCTGGCTGACACAGACATCCTCCAAAAGGGTCTCACTGAGACAGATACCTGGTGTCAAAACCATGGCCTCAAACTAAATGCCAAAAAGTGCATAGTCATCCTCTTTGGAAAAAACAAAGTACCCGCAAACTACCACATAGGTGGTAGCCCCCTAAATATGGAAGACATAATAAAGGATCTGAGGACCCAAGTAGATAGTAACCTCTCCTTTGATAATCACATAGCCAAAATGGTTAGAAAATCCTTCTATGTGGCCCACCTAATCACAAAAGGGTTTGCATCCAGATCGAAAGAGGTCATTGGGCCCCTCTATGCATCACTCATCAGACCCATCATAGAGTACAATGCCCCATTTGTGATGTACCTTACAAGACACCTGCAACAACTGGAAAGACCACAGACGTACCTCACCAAGGGGATCACTGGCCTCAAGCAGATGCCCTATGCAGCTCGACTGAAGAAACTTCAGCTGTACTCGGTTGCATACCGCCTACTCAGAGGTGATCTCTGCCTGACATACAAGGCCATGTCCAACCCAGAATTGATGGACATGCTCCACCTAAAGAAAACCATATCCCCTCGAGCCACATGCTCCAGGGATCTAAACCTCACCACAACAATAAATAGGACGTGCTGGAGGGATAAATTCCTGTCTCAGAGACTTTCCATGCTCTGGAACAAGATTCCAATCTACATTAGGCAGAGCTCCTTGCTAACCCTTTTCAAGAGAAACCTTTATGATTGGATGGGAAACAAAAAATTTACCCCAGGGATCACTTCAATGGCTCTGCTGGACAGAGGCACAGGGAACTAATCTAAGGGGGGGGGGTGAAAGCCAACACATTCTGGCTAGGCTTATAAATGCCTTCAGGCAGATAGCCTAGTACCTACCTATGAACCTATGATTATCAAGCATCCCATAGTATAATGCAGCCTGTAGCTGCTCAGATGTGTATCAGGGCATGTGCACCACCATTAATCTGAGAAAAGGACCTCATGTTATGTAGACAAGTAATGTAGGACAGCATCACTACATGAGTTATGCTAGCAAACTAACATGATTGGAGTGTCTGATGTTAGAGGAAAGGCAAGCTGGTGTATCCAGGTACACATAAGGCTATTTGAACTCATGCAGGCAGCAAAATGCCACTTTGCTGCCACATATGCAGTATCAGACAGCCCAAGGATGGTCAGCATAGCAAAGCATTAATCTAATTAGTCATATAAATGTGGGAGAGATATATCAGATAGGTGGAATAGACAGCAGATGAAAACACACTATAAGGAAAACTGGTGAGGGATAAGGAGGGTACTTTTTTGAGGGAAGGCTCCCATTTTACATAAAAGAAGATGAAAGGTATCTGGAGAAGTTAGTGTGGCATGGTCATGGGGAAGGGATAGATGTAGAAAGTAGAGTTATGAGTGTAGATAAACATAAAATGCAGATACTGACAAACAAGGTGGTAGTCCCAGAAAAGCTGGACATAACAGTGGGAAGACACAGACAGAAAGAATGCTGACACATGATGATGGGGTGACTAGACAATAAACAAGGTCTGGAAATGATGCATAAGGTAGAAGATTGCATGTATGAAAGACAGGCAGGGTACATGGAAGATGCCTTTTTTGCCCAGAGAACAAGCCAAACAGACACCTGTCACCTCCATGACTGATCCCCAGAGCAGGCTGCCCCTCTGGTGGCCAGATAGGTTGTGGCTGACAGCCAGGCAACATGATAAGCTAAAGCCAGGAGGCAGTATATGCGGGTGAGGAGGGCATCAAACTGTCAGCTCACTTCAGATGATGGCCTTCTATGCAACTGCCACAGGGTGACACATAATGGACCACTGTCATACCAGAAGAGGATTGTCCTCCCACCTTCTGAGTAGTGGTCACAGAGGCCACTGCTGAGATTTCCAGGTCACCTTCAATGGTTGATCTCCTTCCACCTATTGAAAGGCAGGCCTGATAACCAGTAGTAACCGAGTATCAGCAGTATTCCTCTGTCACCAGTAAAACTGGATCTCCAGAAGAAAGAGAAAAAAAAAAGAAAGAACATTGGTACACACACATATATTTCACATAGTAATATAGCTTAAAATACAATAGCACATATGGAATATGCCTCTGCTGCCGGGAGAGAGACACTGTTACCTTCTGCAGCAATACATCCATGTTAGCATGTGCTCCTCAAAAACAGTAAGACAAAGAAGAAAGAACTCAATTAGGTGGCAGGCCTACTAAAAGAGTAGGGTAGATACTTGAGTAAAACTCTATCTGTCTGTCTCTAACCTGTGCTGTCCAGAAGTTGAGCAGTTCAGAGTGGCACCATCACAGGTCAATGTAATGATGCCTGCATTTTCACCAGCATGGATGATACCAGGGACATCAGTCGCCATGCTAGAAAGCTGATGCCAAGCATATATCCTGTACAAATGGCCACCACTGTGGCCCAGTAGGTGCTCCTGTAAGTCCCTATGAAAGAAGAAAATGAAAATATTGCCCTTACCTAGATATCTTCCTGTTTCCTGTACTTCAATCATGCTTGAAAAGTAAAATGGTTTCCCCATGTATGTAATTATGTTTGAACACCATGTGACATGGCTTGTAGTGCCTCATTGCTGTACTACATGTCTTGCAGTGCAGCAATGAGCCACTAGTGAAAGCCCATGTAATGTGGGGCCACATTTCTATGCACTTCATGGATGCTGTGTTTAGGTTCATAGGTAGTTACTAGGCTTAAAGTCCAGTCCATTAAGGGGCCTATCCTAAATTCCCAGTTTCTTCAGAGCACTGTCTGGTTAAGATTACACAATAGGCAAATGAAGGCTGAGGGAATCAAACCCTATACCACAGGAAGTAGCTTATTAATAGCTAATAACCTTATTTCTCTCTACCAGCTGCCAGATACTCATGACCCCTTGTTTACCAATCCAGTGCTGATATGGGCATAGTGTAGACATATGCCTCCCTTCCCGGGATGAGCAGGGATTAACAGTTAACACCTCCTTGTGTAAGTATCATGATGTGCTATATGAGTGCTTTAGAAATTTTGTAGTACCAAGATTTTATGAATTAAGACACAGGACTTTAAAATAGGCATACTGAAGAAAGAGAAGATGCCAAACAATGTACCCAATCACTGTACTGAGTGCCCATGTTGAATGGTGGCAACCAGAACACTGAGGAACACAGTCCAGTGACTTCACTGTCATGTCCAGCTGTGGGTGAGGGGTACACTTGAGGCAATTGCACACATAAGGCAGGATATGCCACACAGGGCACAATACCCCGGTACATACAGTGAGGTATGACAAAGCATATCGTGGGGAGGCAGGGGGTAGAAGATTATAAGGATTCAATATGCTGCTGTGATCACATACATCTCTCATATGAGAGGAGCCTGTGGAGGGGTTTGGCAAAACTCCAGCCTCACCTGTGTTTGTCAGATGCCTTTAACTGTGAGCATCACCCAGGCTATGGAGGAATCTCCAGCTCCGATGGCATCTGTGTACCCCATTTCCTCTGAAGTACAAATATGCCCCATGGGGAATGGAATGGTGGTCTACAGAGTCACCACCTGTGTCAGTGATGATGATGATGATGCCTGTGCCCTACCCAACCCCTAACCTGTGTGAGTAAGGTCTGATAATGCTTAATGCACAGAGTTGCCAGGCCATTCATTCTATCACATAGTGTGGATGTGATTATACAGGCATCTGTTTCTTCTGTGTTGTCTACATCACAGCCAGAAATTTTGGACCAGATACTGTCTCTATGTCAGTACTGCAGTGTATTGCTCCTACCTCTGCCTCACATGGAGTCTCTATGCTAGCTGCTCCTCCGCTGATTTACTGCCCTGCTCTTAATCTGCTGCTAAAGTATGTATTGTAGGCTCTGCTGGGATAATTTCCAGTTGCTACAGCTTTTACCATACAACAATGTTATGCAACATGGGGGTAACTACAAATATACGATGACTGCATTATATTCAGCCTGCCGCTTGATTGCATGATAAGTGTATTTACTGCATATCCCTCAACTGTACAGATTTTCACAGAATGTCTAGATTTTTGCCTCATATTTTTGCTCTGTTCCTCATAAAATTTGTGGTTTTCTGACAAACCAAAGAGGATTGAAGTAATTAAATAATGACACACATTTAAGTGTCAGATTTCATATCCCTCAGAAAATGCATGCTAACACAAAAACTGTTATTCTAGCAACTTTCTAAGCTTATAAGAGCAATGTTTAAAATTTGTCCCTTTTTTTGGGCCTTTGTACCCTCACTATATTTGGCTTTGTCCGGATTTCTTATTTTAAGAGGTTAAGAGGTATGTTTTACTGCCTTCTATATCTATCTGCATGTCTATCTACTGAGTAGGTGGCTATGTGGGAAGTCACCTCACACAAGCCATTGCTATAGGGTGAATATGTGCCAGATAAGATGTCCAGGTGGCACACTGAAACATTGTATGTGTTCCTCTGGGCACACAACACCTGACAGTTAAGGGAGTTGAAGTCCTTCCTGTTGACATATGACTACCTGTTGTCAGATGAGGCCATGATGGCAATGTGTCTGCAATCAGTGTCACCCAGGACCTCAAGGAAATGGACAATGGTGTAAAATGTCTTGCTCTCTCCTCTGTAATCCTTGGGAGCCATATATGGTCCTCCACATGCAGCATGATATTAAAGAACTGCTGTGAATTATAGAAGGATGGCAGCTGTGATATTCCCAACATGTCCACAGTAGGTTGCTGTAATGATCCTGTAACTAGGATGGTTAAAGCTTCACATACCTTAGTGCCCACTAGGACAGGCTGAACATGCAGCCCTTGATTCCATCTCTGGGTCAGAGGTGTAGCTAAGGTGAGGCAAAGGGGGCAGTTGCCTGGGTGTAAACTGTTAAGGAACACAAAAGTAAAGCAATGTAGCACTTCATGACTGGCATAAACTGTAGCAGCTGCTTGCTGCAGTTTCAAAGGAGAAAATAGCTATTTGTTCTGCACTGCAAGTCTGAGGAGAAGAGCTATTTTTTTCTGCTCAACTTAAAGTTGAGAGAGGCAGCAAATCAAGAGATTGAACTAGGTGGCAAAATAGCTAGCTACACCTCTGCTGTGGGTGACACAATTTGAAAAGCTCCTGTATGGTCATCCTATCCACACTGAAGCAGTCCACTATATACTGGTTATCCAAGTGGTGGTTGGTTAGGCCTTGTCAGTAAAGTCTGCACTGGTGAAGAGGGCTATGGCACCATGTCATGGGCACTAACACATTTACTCTGCTATAGCTGTTGCTATCACAACAATGTTCTATATACCTGCAATTCCTGACATTCATGATATATGGATTCTGTGGTACAGTGCAGGCATTTTGTACATCTTTGAATCATTCCACCAGGATAAATGGTGCCACTTTTGTAATAGCTGTTTCTCATTTGCACTAAGAACCTCATTTTTAAATGATTATGCAGTCATTTGCCTGTATTCTGTGCTATTTGTATCCTAGCATAGCTACTTTACTTGTGACTGAATTACCTCTTCCCTGTGCATCACTATTTTCCATGTTACTTTGTGCAGTGTTATATACTACCTGTCTATGAATATCTCCTATGGTCTTTTGTGTTTTGTTGGGTCCTCCATATATCTTATTGGAAACTTTTGTTTTTTAATATATAACACTGTCAGTGAAGCAAGAAGAAAAAAGAAAGTATGACAGATTATGATGAAGTACATTGTGAGTGGTCTGCCAACAGTAAATATTACTCCTCTGTGCAAGTTATCTAAGGCATGTTATTCAAAATATTCAAGTAACATACAGATGTGATTCACAAAACCACATCAATAAACATGGCAAAGTCATTCATGAGCCAGTAAAGCTGTCCAGCTGGCTTTGTGGCTTTTTCTAGACATTGTCCCTTGGGACTGTCTGAGTGGAATTAGACTCTCTGATGCACTGGACAAGCTGATTGGTGTAAATTCTTATTCATAGATCTATAATGTAAATGTTTTTATAATACTCCACATGGCAGATTTGTTTCTCCGCATTATATTTGTATAATGTGCCATAAGCTATTTAATTATAGGGAATCAGTAGTGTGTATCCATACACACAGGTTCATTAAAAGCCTAATTATAAGAGATTCTTCATGAAAAGTGGTAGCTAGAATGATCACTATTGTCTGCATCCATATAGTCCCACTGTTTGTTTTCTAAAACTCTGGCAACCTTATTTTCCTTCTATCTCACTACCATCCACTCCCCCCACCCCACACACAGAAACTCAATGTGATCTTTTAGTAATTACAAACCATCCTTCATTATGTGATGTAGTACGATTCTTACACATCAGATTTTACCAGAATCAATTACAAATGAAGAAAATAATTTGTCCTACCTGCACACTTTATATTTATTTGCCAGCCAGCCATGGAGACTTTGAAGTGAGTCACTTGAGGAGAATTTCTACTGCTTGATTTGTGGTGGGACAAGACTGTTGTTTCAAGGACTCCAAGGCAGCAACTTTGTCAGTTTCACCAATACTGTACTCAGAATTAGCAAGTTTCAAGTCTGAGTTGTTACAGAAGGAAGAAAGTAGTCACTGCTGAGACGGAAATCTCTTGAATTTCTTATTTTATTTTACCACTCTAAAACGTTAAAATAATAAAACGAACAGCAGGATTGAGCGCTTTCTTCCCTCACATAGGGATTTCATCAGAATCAATCAGCATTCTCAAACACTTCCTTTTATATCAAACAATTATGACATCACAATTAATTATACTAAAAATCCATAAATATTAAGTAGGTTTCTGACCAATATTAAAAACAACGTTTATAAATGTATTCTTAAAAAAAGTGTATGCATACTAATTATAAAATACATCCATTTTAGTGAATTTATACATATTACACAATCTTGTTAAAAACATTTGAATTTATTTTCCAATTAAAGCCCTTTTGTTTAAAATAGGTTTGATAGAAATAATTTCATTTAAGCCAGGCGTTTGCCCAGCTTGTAATTTAATTTGCCACCATGTTTCTTTATCTTCTATGTGGCTTCTATAATCCTCACCTCTTGGTTCATGTGCAACTTTCTCTAAAATTCCAAAATTGAACTCTGTAAAGTGATTGCACGTTGTGGAATGTTTATATAACGCATTATTCAAGTTCTTTGTGACAATCTGGTATGAATGTTCATACATCCTGTCCCTCAGCCTTCGTTCTGTTTTTCCCACGTAAAAGGCTGGACAGGATTTACACATAGCCAAATATACTATACCTCTAGTTTGACAATTACCCTTAACAAAGTTAATTCTAGACAAAAAAATATTGTTTAATATAATGTGATCATTATTGTATATATGTATATATCTGCATTGAGAGCAGTTTCCACATTTTTTAGTGCCACCATAAGTTTTCCTACCCATACCACTTTCAAAGCTTCTTTTTAAATTCGGCCCTAATTTATAAACAAAATTGGTTTTATCTACCCCAATACCCCATAATTTGGGGTTATTTTTCAGTATAATCCAATTCTTGTTTATAATATTTTCTACCTCTTTTACTTTACTACCAAATGGTATAACCATAGCTTCTGATTCTCTGACTTTCTTACCATCTTCCACACTTATATCAACACCTAAAAGGGGCTTGTATTTATTACCCCATTCTCCTAA
The DNA here is from genome assembly GCF_019279795.1 of Protopterus annectens. NCBI lineage: Eukaryota > Metazoa > Chordata > Ceratodontiformes > Protopteridae > Protopterus > Protopterus annectens. The sequence continues at coordinate 1,762,010,271 of NC_056733.1, read as the reverse complement.
AACATATTCCTTATAATCCTGGATCACTTTTTTTGGGTACCCCCTTTCTTCAAACATTTTGGAAACCTGGGTAAGTTCATCATCTAAGTCTTTCCTTTCGGAAGTCATTCTTGCGACCCTAATCATCTGTCCCTTTATGATACTATTTTTCTGCTTGATCGGGTGGTTGCTAGAATATTCCAAATAGGAGTTGCTAAACGTTGGTTTTCTGTATATTTTGGAACTAAAACCATTACTTCCTTTCTTAATATATGTATCCAAATAATTGAGTCCCATGTTGTTATATGTGTGTGTGAACCTAAGAAAGTTTGTACACCCATTTAAATATAGAATAAGGTCCTGAATCATATTTTCTGGACCTTTCCACAAAATGAATATGTCGTCCAAAAATCTAACGTATAGTGTCATGTACTTGTAGAATTGACTATTGAATACATAGTTTTGCTCCCAATGCAAAAGCACCATGTTGGCAAAAATGGGTGCACATGATGCCCCCATGGCTACACCCTTTGATTGCCTATAGTATTCCCCTTCAAATAGGATATAATTATTGTCCAGGACTATCTCCATAAAATCTGTTAGTAATTCTTTTTTGTTTTCGTCTAAATGGGTGTTATTGTTTAAGCTCTCTGTAAAATATTCCATCCCTTCTTTTTTTGGGATGCTAGAAAACATGTCTGCAATGTCAATGGTTAATAGAAACAAGTTTTTTTCCCAACAATCTTTTTGAATTTTTGATAGAAAATCCCAGGAATCCTTTACCAAATGTTCGTTGTTAAGGATCTCATTTTTTAACCAAGAGTCTACTACAACTCCAAAAGGGTACGTTTTTGATCCTCTTCCATCAATGATTGGTCTAAAAGACAGAGGATCCAAGCCTTTATGTACTTTTGGTATACCAAAAATGGTTGCTGTTTTTGGTTGTAATACTTTGAGAAATCTGTATAGGTCCCCCGATATCCTTTCTTCAATCAAATAATCTTTTAAATAAAAGTAAATTCTTTTATGACTTATATTGACTTCATTAATTGATGAATGTTGGTAGGTATTGATGTCTTTTAGAATTTCAAATATCTTTTGCGAATATTCGAGAGAATTCTACAGTACCATTCCCCCTCCCTTGTCGGGTCTCATGACTCTTAGTCTCATCAGTTCTAATTTTTATCAAAATTTCATTTTCCCTTTTGCTTAAATTATTATGCGAGAAGCCACGTTTTTCATTACATTTTAACTTGTAGATTTCTTCCTCAATTGCTTTTTCGAAAATGTTTATAGTGGGATCTGTTGGTGGAATAAAAGTACTTTTATTTTTTAGCTCTGTATTTTTACGTCCTATTCCAGGTACATTTTGACCGTCATACATATAAGCTAAATTTAATTTCCTTGTATACATTTTTAACTCTACAATTGTATCTATGTAATTAAATGGCTTGTTAGGGACAAATTTTAACCCCTTCATACATAAACTGAAATGTTCTTTTTGTATTTCCATTCCTGTGAAGTTATAAATGTGATACCCACCCATGGTGTACACTATCCCATCTTGTGCTATTACATCTACCATTCCTTGTTCTCTTGTCTGTAATTTTTCCACCCTGTGTTCCATCTGCCTCTGTTGTTCCTTAGGCCCACATCCCAGTCTTGTCGGTACTAAAAATGGTGATTTTCGTTACTCTCAACATAATTATTGTTAGGATATTCAGAGTTTTTTCTTCTGTTTTCAGTATTTCTTCTATACTCTTTACACTCATGGTGCTTATTAAACCATACTTCATTTGTTTTTTATCATTATTATCATTTTTTAAAATGTATGCCTTATTACTTTTATAATCTTCCATATCTCGCTTGAGTTTTTTACATTTTGTCTGAAATATCTTGTCACATTTAAAATCCACATTTTCAATCTTTCTATAATATAGTTATTCCATTTCTGAAAATAACAAATCATTTTTTATTTTACCATTCAATAATTCCATTTGTTCTATCAAACCACAAATTTTTTGATCATTATATATAATAATCTTTTCTGTTAACTCCATGTTATGTCTATCAAACATATCAATAAAATCTGCCTTTGTATTGCCATCATAATCAATCCCAAATGGGAACTTATACAACCTAAGTCCCTTTGGTATAATCTTTTTTAATACACATTCTGCCAGGTAACCATTTTCCAACTGTAACTTTTTTAATAAAAAAAGCTTAGATTCAAAACCAATAATCATTTCCTTAAGGTTACCTTCTGTGTTGACATCCGAATTAACAGCATTCTTCCCATACTTTTCATAAATTTGTTGGTCAGAAAACCCATATTGTTTATTAAATACATAATCATAATTAACTCCTTCCCTTCTCATTTCTCTCATTCTATTATTATCGTTATGTCCATTACTCACAGTTCTTGTTGAGGCACTAATATTGTCCATAGAGTTGCCTCTATCTCATTCATTAGGGATACCAAGTCTGTTACAGTTCTCATTAGTTTTCCCGTCAGTTTGTTGCATTCTGCCTTGTTCTCTCACTTTTGGTTTCGCTCCCATTCTAACGTCACCCTTTTTGTTTTTTAGCTGCTTGTCGGTATTTTGTTCAAAAGGAATCCGTAAATTTCCATTGGGGCTTGCATCGTAGTTGGCATTCGCCTCGCTTGTAAAGGTGTCCACACCCGGCTTTTCGCCTCGCTGCGTGCCTAGCATATCATCATCATTAGGCGACGAAAACCTTTTCCTCTTTGGTTGCGTATGTTTAGTAGCCCCTTCCGACTGTGTGAAGAGCTCAATTAAACATGTGAGCTCTCCTTTCATGTGCACATGTTCCAATTGAACTTGGTGAAACTCTTCCCTTCTAATAGGGGACAAAATGCCTGGAAAACCATCAAGCGAATCCATCTCAGGGTCCAAAAGTCAACAATGAACCAAAATAAACGGACCCAACAGTGCAAAGTCCACAAAAACCAAAAAGTAGTCACTGCTGGGATGGAAATCTCTTGAATTTCTTATTTTATTTTACCACTCTAAAATGTTAAAATAATAAAACGAACAGCAGGATTGAGCTCTTTCTTCCCTCACATAGGGATTTCATCAGAATCAATCAGCATTCTCAAACACTTCCTTTTATATCAAACAATTATGACATCACAATTAATTATACTAAAAATCCATAAATATTAAGTAGGTTTCTGACCAATATTAAAAACAACGTTTATAAATGTATTCTTAAAAAAGTGTATGCATACTAATTATAAAATACATCCATTTTAGTGAATTTATACATATTATACAATCTTGTTAAAAACATTTGAATTTATTTTCCAATTAAAGCCCTTTTGTTTAAAATAGGTTTGATAGAAATAATTTCATTTAAGCCAGGCGTTTGTCCAGCTTGTAATTTAATTTGCCACCATGTTTCTTTATCTTCTATGTGGCTTCTATAATCCCTACCTCTTGGTTCATGTGCAACTTCCTCTAAAATTCCAAAATTGAACTCTGTAAAGTGATTGCATGTTGTGGAATGTTTATATAACACATTATTCAAGTTCTTTGTGACAATCTGGTATGAATGTTCATACATCCTGTCCCTCAGCCTTCGTTCTGTTTTTCCCACGTAAAAGGCAGGACAGGATTTACACGTAGCCAAATATACTATACCTCCAGTTTGACAATTACCCTTAACAAAGTTAATTCTAGACAAAAAAATATTGTTTAATATAATGTGATCATTATTGTATATATATCTGCATTGAGAGCAGTTTCCACATTTTTTAGTGCCACCATAAGTTTTCCTACCCTTACCACTTTCAAAGTTTCTTTTTAAATTCGGCCCTAATTTATAAACAAAATTGGGTTTATCTCCCCCAATATCCCATAATTTGGGGTTATTTTTAAGTATAATCCAATTCTTGTTTATAATATTTTCTACCTCTTTTACTTTACTACCAAATAGTATAACCATAGCTTTTTCAAATCTAGCAGCTTCCGATTCTCTGACTTTCTTACCATCTTCCACACTTATATCAACACCTAAAAGGGGCTTGTATTTATTACCCCATTCTCCTAAAACATATTCCTTATAATCCTGGGTCACTTTTTTTGGGTACCCCCTTTCTTCAAACATTTTGGAAACCTGGGTAAGTTCATCATCTAAGTCTTTCCTTTTGGAAGTCATTCTTGCGACCCTAATCATCTGTCCCTTTATGACACTATTTTTCTGCTTGATCGGGTGGTTGCTAGAATATTCCAAATAGGAGTTGCTAAACATAGGTTTTCTGTATATTTTGGAACTAAAACCATTACTTCCTTTCTTAATGTATGTATCCAAATAATTGAGTCCCATGTTGTTATATGTGTGTGTGAACCTAAGAAAGTTTGTACACCCATTTAAATATAGAATAAGGTCCTGAATCATATTTTCTGGACCTTTCCACAAAATGAATATGTCATCCAAAAATCTAACGTATAGTGTCATGTACTTGTAGAATTGACTATTGAATACATAGTTTTGCTCCCAATGCAAAAGCACCATGTTGGCAAAAATGGGTGCACATGACGCCCCCATGGCTACACCCTTTGATTGCCTATAGTATTCCCCTTTAAATAGGATATAATTATTGTCCAGGACTATCTCCATAAAATCTGTTAGTAATTCTTTTTTGTTTTCATCTAAGTGGGTGTTATTGTTTAAGCTCTCTGTAAAATATTCCATCCCTTCTTTTTTTGGGATGGTTCATTGTTACAGAAGGAGATTAGACAAGAGGATCCTTTCTTATGCATATCTGGATAGTGGAGGAGCTTTAGAAATTATGAGGTAGATTGTGGAAAAAAGGCTATTTTATATAGCACTGATTAGAAATGAGTGTGGGGTTAAAGAAAAGCTAAGGCATCTAGGTTTTGTGTCAGCAGTTTCATGTATGTGTGTGTGTGTGGGGCGGGGGGGTCACTATTGTGTGTCCCACAAGAGGAAGGGTTTGGAGGTTTTGCAGAAATCAGAGTGGTTTGCAACTAGAATATTGTGGCATACCAAAGCATGAAATGAAGATGGCTTTATTCTCGTGTGATTTCTGCCATGATAGGGTCATAGCCAAATACATAGAAGAATCTATGCTTTTTCATGAGAGCTTACTTATCCTGGGCACAATGGTAGCATCAAAATGGGGGTAATTAGGAGGCTGTGTGATATGCAATGTCTCCCATGACTGGCGCACTTCAAGAATATGCTGGTGGATTGCTTTGATGAAGGCTCAGTAACATTATCACGTGTGTACAGTGATGGGAGTGCATTGAATTCCTTTTGATTAATCATGTGTCATTTATTTAACACACAATTAATCTAAAGTAAAACATCTAAATCCTCAGTAGGTCACCATCTCAAAACACTGACATTGCCAAAGTCAAATAACCCATACAATATTTTTTGTGGAGGGGGTGGACAAGCTCACCCACATCTCTGAATTTCTTCCATAGGGATGACTGTAGAAATTCAGATACAGGATACTTCTTAAGAAGAAGGAGGTCAGCAGTTTACAGTACAGTTTTGGGAAAAGGCAGATCAGAGTGGAGTTCTGTATGCATAATGGAAAGAGGATGCACTTGGAAGTAGATCCCTGTGGGTACCAGATAGTAAAGTGGTGGTGGAGGATTCACAGAAGGCAGCATGGACAAAAATGTTCAGTTGGATTGTCTTTAAATGAATTGGAAGCTCTAGATGAGATTTTTATATCTGCGAATGTATTTATATTTGTTTACCAGGGTGGAATTTTGATGAGTAGAAGGGGGGGGTAGAATCTACTAGGTAAGATGCCTTTTCAAAATTAAGAAATACAGCCCCAGTGAAGACTTTTATCTATATTTGTATGGAGGTCTGTTGTCATATATACTATCAAAAGGGGATATATAGTTGTACTATGAGCTGGTAAGGATGTGGAACTTTACCTCTCAACTGTCCAGATTTTTGCAGAAGGTCCAGATTTTGGAATCATAATTTTGGTCTGTTCTCCATACAATTTGTGGCTTTCTGGCAAATCACTAAGGATTAAAGTTAATAAATAATGACATACATTTGAGTTTCTGGCTTCATATCCTTTAGAAATGCAGTCTAACACAAATCCTTGTTATTCCAGCAACCTGCTAAGTTTCTAAGAGCAATATTTAAAATACGTCCCTATTTTGGGCCTTTGCCCTCCCATTATTTTAAACTTTTGTGACACTGCCAGCCCAGCTATCTGGAATTTTGTAAATAATTCTATGTAATTTGTGAATATTGATATGATTTATACAGAACTGTATGTTATGCACTGAACTTCAAGAATGTAACCACAGCATACCTTATTGGAACATAGAAAATTTACTTACAAAACTTCAAGAAAATAAGTTGAAATTAAATGCTTTACAATGTGCTATAAAAGCTAGTTAATGCAGCAAGGAGACAGGATATCTAGAGCCAGACATTTCTTTCTATTGTCTTAAGAGAAGTAATTACTAGGTCTAAAATGTAAAAGTGTTTAATAGTTTAGCGACTTCCAAATTCTACAAACTTCTGAGAGATATGTATTTCAAAAACACAGGGATGTGAAATTTTGTTAAGCTTCTGTTAGCCTGGGAACTGAAGGCATGTGACAAAGTGTAATGCCATCCAAGCTGACCAAGCAGTAATATTTTATAGTAATTTAAGAACTGTTTCAGAGAAAGACTGTCCATTTTGTATATTGTCTTGAACCTAACAAGAACATCCATTCATCATCATCTGAAATTGCTTTGCTAATAGTAAGTAACTAGGGTACAGTAATTTCTTTTATGTATAGATAGGAATATAGTAAATATTAGTTTAAATGTTTTCTGTATTTATTTGAGACTGTCTGAAATATTGTTTTTAAATATTTCCTGTGATTCTGAACTCTGCTGTTACTGTGTTGATTGAGTATTGTCTTGTTCTTTTATTATTTATTATTAAATATATTTAAACCTATCTTTGTGGCTGACATTTGTGAGACATATTTCAGCTCTCAGGGTACTTGCATGTGTATTTAGTGACACTGTACTGGCCACTCCTAAATAGCCTTAGTCTTGGTCACACTTACCATTTGGATAATAGTAATATTATGCAGTAGGATTGGTCACCCTTTGTAAGGGCCTTTATAGTAGCTGATAATTAGGGGTTGGTTCACAGGTTCATAGGTAGGTACTAGGCTATTGGCCCAAGGGCCTATGTAAGCCAAGCCAACAAGGTTCCCTGGCTTACGCCACCCAAGAAAGTTATTTTCCTGTGCCACTTTTGAGCAGAGACACAGAAGTGATTCCCAAGGTGTATTTCCTATTTCCTATCCACTCATCAAGATTTTTCTTGAAGAGTGCTAATGAAGATCTTTGCTTGACATAGATGGGTAGCCTGTTCCAGAGTATGGGAAGTCTCTGGGACAGGAATCTATCCCTCCAGCATGTCCTGTTTATTGTGGTGACAAGGTTTAGGTCCCTTGAGCGTGTAGCTTGGAGGGATTGGGGTTTCTTTAGGTGTAGCATGTCTAACAGCTCTGGGTTTGACATAGCTTTATATGTTAGGCAGAGATCACCTCAGAGTAGGCGATATGCTACAGAATAAAGCTGGAGTTTTTTGAGGTGGTCAGTGTAGGGCATTTGTCTGAGGCCAGTAATCCTCTTTGTGAGGTACTTCTGTGGCCTTTCCAGCTGCTGCAGATGTCTTGTGAGGTACATTCCAAAAGGGGCGTTGTACTCTATAATGGGTCTAATGAGTGTCGAGTAGAGGGGAACAATGACCTCTTTTTTCCTGGATGAGAACCCTTTTATGATGAGGTGTGCCACGTAGAAGGACTTCCTGACTACTGTGGTGATGTGGCTATCAAAGGAGAGACTACTGTCCACCTGGGTCCCAAGGTCTCTTATCACGCATTCATTGTTAAGTAGATTGCTGCCTATGTGATAGTTCATGGGTACAGAGTTTTTACCAAAGGGGATAACACTGCACTTTTTGGCATTGAGCTTGAGGCCATGGCTCTGACACCAGGCATCTGTCTCAGTGAGGCCCTTCTGTAGGATGTCCACATCATTTGGGGACTTGACTATGGCTCCTAGTTTGCAATCATCTGCGAACTTTATTAGCCAGAGGCCTTCTGTGTTAGCATGTACTTCAGAGAAGTAGATACCAAACAGGAGAGGTCCCAGGACGGAACCCTGTGGTACTCACTTGTCACTGCTTTGAGGTCAGATTTGGAGTCTGCAACTTTTACAGTGTGGGTTCTGTCAGTGAGCCAGTTGGCAACCCATCTTGTGATTTAGGGATATATACTTATAGTGAGTTTAGCTATAATTCCAGAATGGGGGATGGTGTCGAAAGCCTTGGCGAGGTCAAGATAGGCTGTGTGAACCACCTTACCCTCATCTACAGCTTTGGTGACTGCCTCAAAGAAGTTGATCAGGTTCAGCAGGCATGATCTGCCTTTCACAAACCCGAACTTGGTGGGATCCAGAGTTTGGAGGTTACCAATGTCTTTGTTTATGAGTTCCATGATGATATGTTCCATGGCCTTGCAGACCAGGCTCATCAGGCTAATAGGTCAATAGTTCCCGGGATCAGTGGTGGCTCCCCCTTTGTGGAGTGGGATAACTGTTTCTGTGTGCCATTCAGTGGGCACAAAGCCTGATGCAAGGCTATTAGTGAACATGGTGCTTAAGTGGGGAGCCAGTTCGTTCTGAAGTTCGTGTAAAACATAGCCTGGGATGTTGGCCGGTCCCATGGATGCTGTGTTTTTGGCTTTAGAGAGTGCAGCTTTTACCTGCATAGTTGTGATTACAGGGACTCTGCATTCTTCCTGTATAGATTGGTGGCAGTGATAACTACCTTATAGTCTGGGCATAAGGGGTATAGCTAGTAAACCTGTGCCAGCCTTTCCCAGGTATGTGTTTGTGTATAAATCAAATCTCAAAGTGTGTGTCAGCAACTTGGTCAGGGACATGAAGCATTGGTTGGACAGAGAGGGTGATGGAGGTCATGGCTTGACCCCTCAACTGAGATCTTAACCCTATAGCTGTGCTAGTGGGGAGTCTTATTAGGGATCTGGAGAAAGAGGGAGAAACCAGCCCCAGACAGACTGTGATCTCTGTGTGCTCTTAAGGGAAATTGTACTTTACTGTGTGTGTACTTATCATCTTTCCATTGTGTATGTCCCTCACGTTTGCCAGTGGTAAGGATTGATATTCCTTGATTACTGGGTCAGTGCAGGACCATTACAGCTTTGACCAGATTTCTTGTGCTAAGAGGTTGATGATGTGGAAGAGAAGTTGGCAATCTGGTGTTTGCATGTAGACCTATTTTGCAAAGATTTTGACTAGAGAAGGTTGCAGTGTAATAGACTTATAACATTCTGGAAGAGAAGGGAATGAACTTTGGAAATGGCTGTGATAATGAAAAGAAGGGAAGGAACCTTAAAAATCAGAGTGTTGGTGGCCAGTTGGAAATGATAGGTTAAAGATGACTGTCGGGGAATATGAATACATGGTAAAGCCTTTATAGTGAAAAAAGACAATGGTATACAGAGTGCTGGGATATATTCTGTTAGTCTGTGCATAAGAGAGGGTAGTCAGTGTATTACCTAACTGGAGAGTGAGGACCCAATGGCATGGAATGAAGGAGTTAAGACTTTGTCTGACAGTCATACCAGTCACTAGATGTGGCACAAAGTCTTAGAGCAGCCATACATACATCATTCACACAATCAAGAACATAACAGATATCTGATACCTGCCAGTCCCGAATTATAGCAAACTATACTCTGGCACAATTTCAGAATTTTTCATTGCAATTAATGGGAAGAAATATTAGTTGTCTATGTTGTGCCATTTACAGATCAAAGTGTACAGTATCCACCCATCCACAACCCTTTTTTCCTATTTTTGCACATGGGGGTTGGAGTGTCACTTTAACAGTGCAATGATCTAGAGCCAAGGCTTATACCATATGTTTTATATATGGCATATTCTTGGATAAAAGCATGAAATGTGAAGAGCAGATGGCTTCTATGCCAAACTGAATTTCTCATTATGACAGTGTAATTATCTGACCTTTGTGTTGCTCTCTGAAGATCATTTGATGGGTTCTGATATTATTCTCTCCAAGGATCATGTGATGTTGTGAAGTATTGCTAGCTATGCCAGGAAAATTATGGCAGTGGATGTGTAACATATGCCAACATAACTAACTGGAGTTTTGTAAAACTTATGTCATTTGTATATTAAACTGATTTGTACAGGTGTTTGTGCTGAAAATGTATTTGTAAAGTTGCTTATGTTAAAACATGTACCAACGGTGGGTCTTGCTTGACAAAAAAGAAATACACCTGTATTTCAGACTGTATTGTAACTGCTGGAATGAATATATTATAACAGAGGATACTGGAAGAGGAGGCTATTCTTAGTCCAGCTAACTTTGAAAAATAATTAAATTACCTGGTGTAGGCCATAAAGATTGTATCTCACAGTTTTGACTGCAGCCAGAGATGAAATGTCTGTGAAAACCAGGACTAGGAATCCTGCTGTATTGTCCCTAGGGGTGAACTAATTGCTACCCTGGAAGGGTGGAAGTTTTTCAAATGATTGTATACCTTCTAGATGTTATAACACATCTTAGCAACACTCTATGTGTGTGTATTATGACACATAGGTACTAGATTCTGGTTCAGTTTCTAGTAAAGGGGTTAGTTTGGGAACCCGAAGTCAGATGACCAGGTGTGTGTGATGTAAGCCAACACTGAAATGATTTTTTAATACTAGATGAGACAGAAGTCTCAGAGCAGTCTGTTTTTGAAATATGTTAAAGAAGGAAGACCACTAACCCACTTCATCTTGCCTTGCATTAGTAAGTAACCAGGGAATAGTAATTCTTTAGATCAGTCAGGAAAATATAGTGAGATTAGTTAAGTAGTGTTTTTCTGTATCTGTGTGAATCTATCCATCTGTGTTATTTTTAATATTTCCTGTCATTGAAACTCTAATGTTTATTGTAAATATATATTTAGTATTTTCATGTTCTTTTATTATTTATTATTAAATATATTTAAACTTTTCATTGCGGATGATCTTTTAGAGAATATTTTAACCTTTGGGAGTACTTATATTTATTTGGTGAAACTGTGGCTGCTCCTGAAAGCCTTGCTACATTAGTCAAACACTACCATTTCTATAGTGTTAATTTTACCTTATAGTCTGGGCTGAGGGGACAGCGCTAGTAAATCTGTGCCAGCCTTTCCCGTGTGTGTGTGTGTGTGTGTGTGTGTGTGTGTGTGTGTGTGTGTGTGTGTGTGTGTGTGTGTGTGTGTGTGTGTGTGTGTGTGTGTGTGTGTGTGTGTGTGTGTGTGTGTGTGTGTGTGTGTGTGTATTAAAATCAAATGTCAAAGAGTATATGTGTCAGCTACTTGGAACAGGAACACAGAGCACTGGTTTCACAGACAGGGTGGTGGAGGACTTGGCTTGGAACACTCGGTCGAGGACTCAACTGTATAGCTGTGTTAGTGGAAGGTTTTACTGGGGGCCTAGAGAGAGAGAGATGTAAACCCAGCCCCAGGACTGAGTGTGTTCCCTGTGTGCTCTTAAGGGAAATCGTACTTGATTCAGAGAGCTGCTTCTGGAAATACTGTGTGTATATATATTTATTCCAAGTGAATGTCCCTCACCTGTATTCGTGGTGAGGATTGAAACTCCTTGATCACTGGCCCAGAGCAGGGACCATCACAGAAAGCATTCAAAATTGCTGCATAAATGGGCGAGCCCTCTAAAAAGTCATTAGGCAGGCCACATAACACATCAGTCAGCTCTTTTATGGCTGCAGTGGCATCTGCCTGTGCCTCTATGAGGGCTTTGCATATACTGTGTGTGGTGGCCATGGAGACGCTTAGATCTGTAAGAATGTGTTATCTATGTAATAGCCAATAATACATGTCAACCTCCCCCTCACTCCCCAAAGTCAAGAGAGCTGCCAGCAATCAAAGGAGTCTCTAGGGCAGTGGAAGAGGGGTGCTGATTTATCAGCCAAGGCCTGTCCTTCTGTGCCATCATAGGATTGAGATCTGGGTTTTACAGTCACAGGAGCAGTGTAAGATGAAACGCTTGTCACATTACCTGTGTCAAATGGTGTCTCACTGACTGCAAACTGCACAGAACAGTGGTAGCCATTATTATTTGGCTCAGACAGTTCCTCAAAATCATGTATCTCATTATCCACTGTGACACCCATGCACTGGCCCAGTAATCAAAGGGCCTCAGTCCTCACCATTAGCACCAGTGAGGGATGTGCACATTGGGAGGATAGCAAGCACACACACAGTACAGTACAATTTCCCTTAAGAGCACACAGAGATCACAGTCAGTCTGGGTCTGATTTCTCCCTCTCTCCCTCTCTCCAGATCCCAAAAGGACTCCCCAATGGCACAGCTATAGGGTTAATATCTCAGCAGTGATCAAGCCAAAACCTCCAACCAGTGCTTAATGTCCCTGCCCGAGCAGCTGACACACACACACACACACACACACACACACACACACACACACACACACACACACACACACACTTTCAGATTTAAGTTATATACAAACAGACACTCCTGGGTCAGGCTGGCACAGGTTCACTAGCTATGCCTCTTTCTGCCCAACTATATGTTAGTTATCAATGCCACCAACCACTACTTATCAGCTACTATAAAGGCCCCTACCAAAGGGTGCCCAATCTTACAGTGTAATGTTACTATTACCCAAATGGTAAGTGTGACCAAACTAAGGCTATTCCAGAGTAGTCTGTACAGTGTTACCAAATACATGCAAGCACTCTAAGAGCTTAAATATCTGTAAGCAAACCAGCCACAATTAAAAGGTTTAAATATATTTAATAATAAATAATAAAAGCACAAGAGAATACTCATTAACTCAGCACAGTGACAATAGAGAGTTCACAATTACAGGGAATACTTTAACATAGCAGGACAGTCTCAAACAAAAACAGAAAATGTCTAACTAATCTTGCTATATTCCTATCTATCTCCAAGAGAAACTATGTTCTAAGTAATTTACTTACAGAGCAAAGCAAAGTGCTGGTGATGTTGTCAGATCCAGAATAAAATACAAAATGCACTGACTTTTTCTCTGAGATAGTTCTTAAGTTAATAAAACACATTACTGCTGAATCATCTCAGATTACATCATCCTTATCACTTCTGCCTAGGTTTTCCAGGCTAGCAGGAACTTAAATTTTTAACATGTCTCTGTTAAAAATACTTATCAGAAGCTGACAATTCTCTCTTAGAAGCTTGCCTGAAACTGAAAGTCATAAAACAATTACCTTGGAAGCCTGTAATTACCTCTGTTTCCAGACAATAGAAAGAAGCCCCTAGCCTAGATATCCTGTCTCTTAGCTGGGATAAGCTAACTTTATAACACATCATAAAAATCTTTACTTATCAGGTTATTTTCTTTGAGTTTTGCAAGTTAACTCAGTATGTCCCAGTTTCTATTATGAAACCATACATTTGCATTGACATATAATTTATACACATTTATGCTCTTTTCCAGCAGGGTGCACTGTGGTTACAATCTTGAAGCTCAGTACAGAACATATAGTATTCTTACATTTTTAAGGCAAGCATACAAATTATATTACCATTAACAAATGACATAGAATTATTTACAAAATTCAATCTAGCTGGGCAGGCAGTGTCACATTTCTATATAAATCATATTAATATTTTCAAGTGACGTATAATTATTTACAAAATTCCAGCTAGCTGGGCTGGCAGCATCTCAGTTTATAACATCCACAATGGTGGATATTGATATCAAAGCACTTGTGAAAACACAAAAACCCACCTAAGAATATTTCTCAAACACCCCTATGCCACTGATGGTACATTTATAAAATATAGTGGTATTCAAAGTCTACAGAAGATGTACTTTGTGCAGACTGAATGCGTTAATGAAGTCCTAACATGTCTGTAATGACAAAGCGACCACACTCCTTAAGGGTATGGGTTTGTTGCATGTGAGTTGCACTGCATTGTATATATATATATATATATATATATATATATATATATATATATATAGGGAATATTCACCTAGAGTATTGTCTGCTGACACTTAATGTGTTTGGTGAAGTTCTGCACCAAGGTCAAGTACCCCAACAGGAATGAGAGGCCTGCCCACAGACAGAGATGGCAGAAACTCCTTCAGACCAGAGACAAGTGGAGTACCACAGGGTTCAGTCCTGGGTCCTCTCCTGTTTGGTATCTACTTCACTGAAGTACAGGCTAACACAGAAGGTCTTTGGCTAATGAAGTTTGCAGATGACTGCAAACAAGGAGCCATAATCGAAACTCCTAACAATGTGGACATCCTACAAAAGGGCCTCACTGAGACAGATGCCTGGTGTCAAAGCCATGGCCTGAAGCTCAATGCCAAAAAGTGCATTGTCATCCCCTTTGGTAAAAACTCTGTACCCATGAACTATCACATAGGTGGTAGTCTCCTTAACACTGAAAGTGTAATAAGAGACCTTGGGGCACAGGTGGACAGTAGTCTCTCCTTTGATAATCACATTGCCACAGTGGTCAGGAAATCCTTCTGTGTGGCACACCTCATCACAAAAGGTTTCTCATCCAGAAAAAAAGAGGTCATTGTTCCCCTCTACTCGTCACTCATTAGACCCATTATAGAGTACAGTGCACCTTTTGGTATGTACCTCACAAGACATCTACAACAACTGGAGAGGCCACAGAAATACCTCACAAAGAGGATAACTGGCCACAAAAAGATGCCCTATGCAGACTGTCTCAAAAAACTCCAGCTTTACTCAGTCACATATTACCTATTCAGAGGCAATCTCTGCCTAACATACAAAGCTATGTCAAACCCAAAGCTGTTGGACATGCTCCACTTAAAGAAATCCCAATCCCTCCATGCTACACGCTGTAGGGACCTAAACCTTGTCACCACAATAAACAGAACATGCTGGAGGGATAGATTCCTGTCCCAGAGACTTCCCATACTCTGGAACAGACTACTACTGTGTCAAACAGAGCTCCTCATTAGCACTCTTCAAGAAAAATCTTGATGATTAGATGGGAAATAGGAAATTCACCCCGGGGATCACTTCTGTGGCTCTGCTCAACAGGGGCACAGGAAAATAATTTTCTTGGGTGGCATAAGCCAGGGTACCTTTTTGGCTAGGCTTATATAGGCCCTAGGGCCAATAGCCTAGTACCTACCTTTGAACCTATGAACCTATGTCAGTTAATGGTGACTCCATCAGCAGACCACCCCCATCTGTGATCTTATGGTTCTCTGCCAGGCAGGTTGCCTTGTGGGGCCCTGTGTCGTATTTGATCATGTGTGGGATTGTGGCCCCCAGCCAAGTTCAACTGTTGTAAACAATAAACTATTAAAAAAGTGAAACACAAAGTTATCAGTAAAACATCAATGATAATAGCCAGTGCATGCATAGCCACTACATTGATACAATAGTATATTATAAGACATAAAAATTCAGAATATATTTTTTTAAAAACTTCACAAAATGTCATATCTTGAAGCTGTTCAACATAGACATATATTGGCAGAACATGTTTGTTAGCTAGACATGAGCTTTCATGTGACAGTAAGAAATTCCATTCTGAGTGCTTGTTTATTGAGATATTTACATAAATATGAACAAATGTGCATAACTGGTTTCACTTTAGAAGGTCAAAATACTGAAATATCGAATTTCAGTATTTCGAGCCCATAAAGTAGAAACCTGAAAAGAACGAAAACTCAGAAGCACGAAATTCAAAATCTCGCATACCGGAGATTTTGAATCAGCGCTTCTGGTGTTTCGCTGGGGTTATGGATTCAGATAAGTGTTTATGTGTTAAGGGTTTTGGGAAGGGGCTGTGGTGTGTGTTGGTGTATTTTGTTACTGTGATGTGTGTGTGCGAGGAGAATGTAGCTTGTGTGTTTTTGTATGTAGTGCAATCTTGGAGTTAGAATATTTAAGTAGGGGGGCGTGGGGGTGCTTGGGGGATTGCCCCCTGCTTTTATGTAGGACAGAGCTTGTGTTTGTGTGTGGGGAGGAAGGTGTGTGTTTGTGTACACCAGAAGCGGTAATTCAAAATGTCTGGTATGCAAGATTTTGAATTTTGCGCTTCTGAGTTTTCGTTCTTTTCAGGTTTCCACTTTATTGGCACAAAATACTGAATATTCGATATTTCAGTATTTTGAGCTTCTAAAGTGAATCCGCATAATTGTATAATTAGCATTAGAAATAAAACTAAA
Source organism: Protopterus annectens (assembly GCF_019279795.1). NCBI lineage: Eukaryota > Metazoa > Chordata > Ceratodontiformes > Protopteridae > Protopterus > Protopterus annectens. The sequence goes on along the minus strand of NC_056733.1, from coordinate 1,761,993,976 downwards.
TATATCTCAAGATGTGCAAGTTATAGTTCAAATATCAATGACAGTGGATGATTCTTCAGCATCATCTAAGGTTTTAGCTGATGTCATGCATTAGTTTGTAAGTTTGGTTTTAGAAATGAAGGATGTCAGAAGCATAGTTGGCTCCAACAGTGCCCTTAGTCGGTACATCAAACCAGTGCCCCACCCTCTCAGCTCTTCACGTGAAGAGCAAAAAAAAGGGACTTTACTGTGATAGCTATTGGTTTATTACACCGAATTCCATCCCCTCCCCCCTGGTAAGAGTGCAAAAAAAACCTTACTTTAATAAACTGATGGCAACATTGTAGCCATCGGCTTATTACACCTGACTTCCACGCCCACAAGCTAACTCTTTTATTGAAGAGAACAAAAAAAAAAAACACCACACTTTACAGTAATAAGCTGATAGCAACATTGTAGCCATCAGGTTATTATACTGAGATTCATGCCCTCCAGCTAGCTCCTCTGCTGAAGAGTAAAAAAATAAATAAAAAAGCACACACTTTCCTGTAATAAGCCGTTGGCTACAACACCATCAGTTTATTGCAGTTAGATCCACACAATTCCAGCTCTTCCAATGAAAAGCAAAGAAAAAAAAATACTGTTCCTTTTACTAACACAGCAAACAGGTGACTAGATGTATGACATACCCTCCCATCCTGGCCATTCAGGTCCCATTTCTGTGCCTGCCCACAACCCTTCTTCCACACACTTAGCACATTAAAAATATTTTTTTTCTTTTAAACTGTGGCAAACCGCTTGCTACAAATGCAGCAAAGAGTTGCTGCAGTTTATACTCTGCATTGAGCAAAAAAAATTTTTCTTGTATTAAACTGTAGCAAATTGGTACAGTTTAGACCACACATACAGCACTGCAGAGCTCAGGTTTGATGTCAAATGCAATACCGGCTTTGGAATTATGGATGGCAACTCATGCCCACCCAACAGTCTGTGCCCTGGGCCATTGCTCCTATCACCCCACTCTAGCTATGCTTCTGAAGTATGTATTTAGGTATTGCATATCTTAATAATTACTAGCAAAAAATTGCAATATATCCAGTACAATGAACTAGAAGTGGACATTGGATATTTCACAACATGACCCTCAAATAACAGCTCTCTCAGTTTTGAAAATATGAATGTAAATATGAAAAAAAATGAATAGCAGGTGACAGTGATTAATATTTCCACTGCACAGTACTCTGTATTAGCAATCTTAACATCAGTTATTTACTTATACATTCCTGTTTTTAATACTATCTATTGTAAATTGGTGAATTGCTTAGTTAAGGATGTCAGCCTCAAAAAATGTCAGGACACCCTATGGAGCTATAGATGTTAACTGGAAGTATACAAAAAAAGGCACTATATACTTGAATGAGTTAAGCTATCTGTGTCTTATACCTCTCCCACCCACATGTCTGTATGCCATTAAAAGGTCAAGTGTTGCCATGGGCTGTGGTGCAGCACATTCACAAAGAGGCGCATGACACCTGCACAATAAACTGACATTTAGCAGCAGTCAGTATGACACCATATGTGTGTCCTTGATGCTCACCAAACAGCAACCTTTACGTACAAATATGTCCCTTATGATATACAGGGCTATGTCAAGGTTGTCATATGTTATGTGGGTTAAGGACTCACAACAGCAGCTCAAATACACCCTATACAACAACTGTGGTGGGTAGAATTGTGTTCAGCTGAACTCCGTTCCCAGCAGTATTTCAGTGCTACAGGGTTCATCATTACACTTGAATGCCATATTGTGTAAACCACTGTGACCATGAGATACCTCAAGAAAAACATAGATATGCAAGCTCAATGATCATAATTTACTGATCTGAAATCCCTGCATTCAGCACAGCAGTAGGCTGCACTCTACTGCAGGACATCCATTAACATATCATTCACACCCCCATCTATGACCTACATAGTGTTTGCTACATTGGCATGTAAGAAGCACCCCAAACTAATGTACACAGCAGCATCTTTTGGTTGCATTACAAGACAGTCCATACATGCAATATATGCTTTATGATCATCCCAGTCAAAATCCCTGAATCAGATAATGAAAATAACTTTACCTCAGACCCTCAATGAACAATGACAAGCTTGCATATCTAGTCTTGTCACTTAATCTATTCCTACAAAAAAAATTGACTACCACAGAGATTAATGGAAGGGAAAGTGGATTCACCAGCAAAAGATGTCACATTACAGAGGCATGTGTACTGCATAGAGAATTGCAATCACATTGTTGAAGACACAGGCAAAAATGGATCTTCCCCAAACATCAAACTGGAATACCATGTGAAAGATAACTCAGTACATTAACATCCACCAAGCAGGAGTAACAAAACTGAATTCCACCATTTAGGATGACATAATCGACATTACTCAGCATACCAGCCATTTCCAACTAATGTATTGCAGGGGGTAAGCCTCCCTGCACCCCCCATGTGGGGGGCTGTGCCTCCCACACCCCCTGCTAATTATATATACAAACTCCAAGATCACACCACAGTGAGGAAATAGGTACATTTCCCGATCCCCACTGACTGTGATTTCCAAGCAGAACTTCGACCTCACAACAGCGAATGAACACGAGCATTCGCTGTTGTGGAGTCGACCATTTTTGGTTCAGCCTTCTGTGAACTGGAAAATAGCCTTTCAACTATCTCAGTTTGACTGAATGTCATCTGAAAGTTTGATAGTAAACCATGTAATACACATGACAACAAAGGGAGGCCAAGCTTGTGACACCCATAACTCCCAGCCTAATCTGCGAGCCAGTGTGTTCCACTTCCTACAGAACATACCATTTACCTCCTGCTTTAGCACTTAAAGTATGGTAACAGCATGCATCTTTGCATGGTAACCACCCCTGTGTGTGTACATTTCTCCTAATCATCAGTCAGTTATTGTCACCCTAACCCACATTACCCAAAGAAACTCCAAACTCCAGAGATCTGCAGCTGATGTTATAAAAGGAAGCTGCCAACATTGGTAGGTAGTATCCCCTGTTCACTTACCCCCTGGTGTAATGTTTATAAAAGTCCAAGGCTTAAATCTTAATAGAGAAAGGTCACTCTATAAGTGCGCTAACAGTAGCAAATTGCATAGTATAATGAGCAAGCAATGACTGTTACACGAAAAAGGGTTCCTGCACGTAGAGCAAATGCCCGGTTCCAAATGCAACAATGGTAAAAAGAAAAAACAGAACCAGCATAACGTGGATCCTGAAAACCTCAGTTTATTGTGACAGGTTATTAAACCTACACATAGACAACACTTTTGCAACAGACCGGTTTCGGTAGGGTATACACGACCTTCTTCAGTGAAAATAAACACAGCAAAAATGTGACAGGATATAAAGAGGTCACTAAATCCCTATTGGTTAATTCAAAAATTATCATTCAGGCCAGGTGGGAATAATCCCCCCAGTTTGATAATCCATTTTTTTTCCTTGGTGTTAAGAATTGAATGCCAACCTGCTTTGTTAGTCCTATTCCCTTGTATAATATCAATAACCATAAATGTAAATTTTGCAGTGGTGTGTGCCAAAGAGTGTTTGTATAAAGCATTGGTTATTTTGTTTGTCCTGATATTGCTAATGTGCTCTGTGATTCTGATTCTAAGTGGCCGAGAGGTCTGTCCTACATAAAAAGCACCACAGTGACAACTGGCCAGATAGATAATCCAGTCACTGCTACAGTTGGCAAAAAATTTGATGTCATAGACCTGGGGACAGTTCCTACTGGAAAATTGTTTAGATTTGTTGATTTTGTCACAATTAGTACAATGTCCACATGGAAAACAGCCTATGAGTGGGAACCCTGAAAGTGTAGTTTGTTTAAATTGCATGTGGTTGTTCTTACTACCATGCTTAAAATGATTAAAGAATCCCCCTAAGTTCTTGCCTTTTCTAAATGAAAACTGACACCGGTCAGGAATGAAATTGGAAATGCCAGAATCATATTGTAAAATGTTCCAATGGGTGTTAATACTGTCAATTAGTTGGTTTGAATTCCTGGCATAGGTGGTAGTGAATCTTAATGTAGTGCTTTTATCAGAGATATGTTTTTGGTACTGGAGAAAGTTATTTCTGTTAGAGGAATTGGTCATGTTGCTGGCACTAGTCACATGGCCCATAGCATAGCCTCTGGACCTGAAGCTTTCTGTGAGATCCCTCCTGTGATGTTGAAAGGCATTGTCAGTGGAACAAATGCATTTAATTCGAATGAATTGTGACTTAGGGATGTTCCATATAACATGAGGGGGATGAAAACTGGAGGCATGTAAAATGGTATTGTATTCAGGATGTTTCCTGAATACTTCCGTAGAAAGTGTATTGTCAGGCAATTTGGTAATAGCAACATCCAAAAAAGTAATTTTGCTATAATCATAATGTGCCATAAATTCCAAACCCCAAATGTTGTTGTTTAAATAGGAAATAAAATCCCTTAGACCATGTGTATCCCCTCTCCAGACCATCCAGCAATCGTCTAGATAACGGTGCCAAATGTCAGTGTGCTCCAAAAAAATGTTGTTCCGGCAATTATAAATTATATGATGTTCTACAAAAGCCATAAAGAGGTCAGCATATATTGGAGCAAAAGAAGCTCCCATGGCTGTTCCCTTGACCTGCCAGTAACATTTGTCTTGATAAAAAAAGACGTTGCTGGTTAAAACAAATTTAGCTAGTTCAACCAAGAAAGAGTTGAAAAGGGGTTGGTATAAACCAGCTTGGTCCAACCAAAAGGACAGAGCCTCCAGACCGGACTTGTGAGGGATGTTGGTATACAGGGAACAAACATCTAAAGTGCACATTAACCAGTCCTCTTCCAACTGGCTATCAGATATTATATTGAGAAACATGGTGGTGTCGTGTATTCTTGATCGTACAAGACTCAGCAAGGGTTTCAGATGCAAAGTGAGAAACAAAGAGAGGGGTTCTGTGATGTACCCTCTCCCAGAAACAATTGGTCGCCCAGGAGGGTTAATAAGACTTTTATGGGTCTTTGGTAAAAAGTATATATATTGTAAAGTTGGGTCATGAACAATGAGTTGCTGTGCAGTGTCCTCTGTAATGATGGATTCGTCCTTGGTCCAAAGAACGAAATCTTCAATCTGTTTCTGAAACCTGGATGTTGGATCGATTGTCATTAGTGAATAATACTTTTGGTCAGACAATTGTCTGGTAGCTTCCTTATGATAGTCATGCCAGTTCAAAATAACCACAGCACCCCCTTTGTCAGCTGAAATGATTACAATATTTTCATTTTTCTGTAGGTCAACAATAGCCTGCCTTTCGGCTAAGGAAATATTGTTGGTTCTCCAACGTAATCCTTGACCAGAAAAATGTAAATCTTTGAGAATGTTGCACTGGAATTGAAACACATTGGGATGCATTGGTGGATTAAATTTAGATTTATGATAAATGAATTTGGCACTAGTGGAACTGTTAGAATCACCAAAAAACAATTTCAGGTTTAATAATCTACAGAAAGCAAGAACATCCTGAGCCATGCTGTCTTCAGTGATAGTAAACCCAGGTACAAATGATAATCCTTTATTCAAAATTGACAATTGGATGGGAGAGAGTACAAAATCAGATAAATTCAGGACATTGTTATCAAAAACAGGATTCATTTCTCCAATACCATTTGCAATAACCCCTGAATGTTGGTGATGCCTTCTGTGTTTCCTGCCCCCCCTGTGTTGCTTTGACCTAAAGGGACAAGATCTGGGTTTCTTTTGGGGGCCGGTGAACCCAAAATGGACTGTGGCTCACTGTCTGTATATGACGATACATCCTCAGTAGATGACCCTGAGGTATGTCCAGATTTTTTGAGAATGGATCTTGGTCTCTTTTTCCTAGAGGATCTGTTAAAGTTAATATGATTCTGACATTTCCAATTTCATTCCTGACCGGTGTCAGTTTTCATTTAGAAAAGGCAAGAACTTAGGGGGATTCTTTAATCATTTTAAGCATGGTAGTAAGAACAACCGCATGCAATTTAAACAAACTACACTTTCAGGGGACCCACTCATAGGCTGTTTTCCATGTGGACATTGTACTAATTGTGACAAAATTAACAAATCTAAACAATTTTCCGATAGGAACTGTCCCCAGGTCTATGACATCAAATTTTTTGCCAACTGTAGCAGTGACTGGATTATCTATCTGGCCAGTTGTCACTGTGGTGCTTTTTATGTAGGACAGACCTCTCGGCCACTTAGAATCAGAATCACAGAGCACATTAGCAATATCAGGACAAACAAAATAACCAATGCTTTATACAAACACTCTTTGGCACACACCACTGCAAAATTTACATTTATGGTTATTGATATTATACAAGGGAATAGGACTAACAAAGCAGGTTGGCATTCAATTCTTAACACCAAGGAAAAGAAATGGATTATCAAACTGGGGGGAATATTCCCACCTGGCCTGAATGATAATTTTTGAATTAACTAATAGGGATTTAGTGACCTCTATATGCTGTCACATTTTTTGCTGTGTTTATTTTCACTGAAGAAGGTTGTGTATACCCTACCGAAACCGGTCTGTTGCAAAAGTGTTGTCTATGTGTAGGTTTAATAACCTGTCACAATAAACTGAGGTTTTCAGGATCCACGTTATGCTGGTTCTGTTTTTTTCTTTTTACCAAGCAATGACTGTGTCTGTATTTATCATAGTTTTGATGCTGATAGAGTGGTACTTATGCTAATGAAGCAATCTGATGTGAATGTTTTTTTTCATCATACTTTTTTTACTCTGCACACCTTCCCAAAGCTGAACTATGAGGAGTATCCTAGATTGTGTAATCACATGTGTATGTGCAAAGTTCACTGTACATAAGTGTGCAGGTCACTGAACATAGCAGATATGTGAATAAACATACCTTCTCATTGTTGTCCACAGAGTAGCCAAAGTGCTTAACTGGAAGAAAATGTGGATACCATGGTGTTATCTCACTCATGCCATCATACTGCTCCAACCCTGACACCATCCTTCCATGCCATGTGCTAGTGTTCCATTATATGGTGGCAACAGAGCATGTTATGCAAACTCAGTGCTCAATATTGTGCATCACATGCTGGCAGCAGTAGCAATATGTATAGATGCAAATGAGCCATCAGGTTCCTCTAGAATGTAACCTGTGTAGTGGTTATGGCTTCAGAAGGCACTGAGGGTTGCAGGGCTTCCTGGCGATGCTCTAAGGAGTCTAATATATTTCTGTACCTGATGTGCAGTGAACACAGGAAACTCCAGCTTGGGGACTCCTATGCAGATTCCCAGTATAAGGCGAATGCATGGTACAGGCTTTGCTGGGACAGTGACTGCTGCAACTAGCATTACTCACTCTAGTGATCAGTGCAGGCATCACTACAGTAACCTCAAGATGTGCCACCTAGTTCTTCACTGCCAATAGTAAAAAGAGGTCACGGAAAATGCTTCTGAGATATACAGCAATTATTCATAACAAGCTGGTTTTAATGTATTTTACTGTGTAAGTACAATGTCCCCTGGCAGATACATTATAGGTTCATAGGTAGGTACTAGGCTATCTGCCTGAGGACATTTATAAGCCTAGCCAGAGTGTGTCAGCTTTCACCACCCCATTGATTAACTGTTCCTCTGTCAAGCAGAGCCAATGAAGTGATCCCAGGGGTGTATTTTCTGTTACCCATCCACTCGTCAAGGTTTCTCTTGAAGAGTGTTAGTGACGGGCTCTGCCTAATGTAGTTTGGAATTTTGTTCCAAAGCATGGGGAGTCTCTGTGACAGGAATCTATCCCTTCAGCATGTTCTATTTATTGTTATGGTGAGGTTTAGCTCACTAGAGCGCGTGGCTCGCAGTGACTTGGATTTCTTTAGGTGGAGCATGTCCATCAGTCCTGAGTTGGACATGGCTTTGTAAGTCAGGCAGAGATCACCTCTGAGTAAGCGATATGCCACTGAGTACAGCCGGAGGTTTTTCAGTCTGGCTACATTGGACATATGTTTGAGGCCAGTAATCCTCTTGGTGAGGTACTTTTGTGGTGTCTCCAGCTGTTGGAAGCTTTCATGTGCTCTTTCATATACTGTACTGCTTTTCAGCTTTTGAGTATTTAGGGCGAGCAATTTCCTTTTACAGAGGCATATCCATTGCTCATCCTTGAAGCAGCTCAACTGGCTGGAACTTCCTCAACTCCTGCATTATAAGCAACTCCATCTGGCCCATAAAATTCTGTATGAACCAGAAAAAAACCCTGCATTACAAAACCTACTTCACCTCTACACCAATAACAGGACTCTTTGCTCCAGCAGCAAGGTTACTCTCACAGTAACTAAGTCTAATAATACAGCAGGGGACTCCCTCTTCTCTTGTTATGTATCCAAAATCTAACACTCTACCCAGTCACATACCTACTATTGCTTCCTTCACCCAGTTTAAAAAATCATTAAAAATGCATCTCATCAATAATTGGCTATGTTCATGCACTTCACCAGGATAGACCCTCTGCTGTGTTAGATCTCCACCATATTATTCTCACCACATAGTTAGATCCAAGTTATAAAATTAATTATAAACATACAACATAATAAAAACGTGTTTATGTTTCTGATCTAGACACTAATATTATCTATGAAGCTGATGTTTTACACATGTCTCTGCAACAATGATGTCTATCTTTTGAGACTAATGAATCTAGTCTTACAGTATTATTACTCTGTTTTTAGTAACTGTGCCTGCTATGTCTGACCTGATTTAGAAATCACAGTATTTTTGAATGTTAATTTTCTTTGCAAACTTTCTATTATTTTGTATTTCACGTTATTGTTGTGTTGGGAGCTTTTTTTCCCCGGGCCTCCACTGCAAATGGAACTGTGTCCAGTGGACTATCACAGTTAACAAATGTAAAATAAATAAATAAATAAATGCATACAATATGAAGCATCTCTTGAGATGCATGAGAAAGTAAGCTACCATACTATAGTCAGATATAGATGTCATAACAATATAGTAACGTAAGGTATAATTATGTTTTCGTAACTGCAACACCCATGGTAGACAACACTACATTCCTCTAGCCACACATTCTCTGTGTATACTTGAATGAGAACTGTAACACACACAGGGCATGTTAGTGGTTTCCACACCTTTACAGTGGTGATCATATGCCTGTCATGGTTATGGCTTTCATCAGGCCTATTGTAATGTACTGCTACGTATCCAAGACTGTTGACCAGCTAATATGCTCCAATCCTTGCCATAGTCATGGAAGTCATACTATGACTATTGTTCATATTGCAACATATTTCCCATGCACTAACACAAAATGCCCATACCTATATTATACACATCTTATACCAATAGTATTCTACTTTTGTGACTACTCTGTGTTGTCATCAAAACGAACTTACAGTATGGTACTTGCGCACCGTATTCTGACAGATGCTCATGGTACCACCACTGTACTGTCTGCTTTTAGGACACGACACTGGCAGAGCCATAGCTGGCTCATCTAGCTCTCATTGGTAGTTTCCTAAGTCTTGTCCCTCCCCCGTAGTTCTTCAAAAAAAAAAGGACATCAGCTGACTATAGAAAGCAGATTGGTCCATTGGCTTCCTTACAGTCTAAAACACCCCCTCCCTAGCTCTTCAATTTAACAGTTAAAAAAAAGACTTTAGTGGGTCTGACTGTAGGAAGTGGATTGGTCCATCAACTTCCTTACAGTAAAATTCACACTGCTTTCAGCTCTTAGAAAAAAAGGACTTTGGCTCGACTGACTATAGAAAGCTGACTGGTCTATCGGCTTCAGCAAAATCCACATCTCTCTTAGTTCTTAAACAGAAGCACTGAGTATAGGAAGCTGATTGGTGCATCTGCTTCCACAGCTGGTGCATCTGCTTCCACAGAAGCCTATCCATGCTCCCCCCCCAACTGTCAGCTCTCCGAGTGAAGAAAGAACCACTTCTGTACTGGAATTTTGATACTACTCCAGGAACTTTTGATTGTGCCCTCTAACACATTACACCTGGGGCAATTGCCCCCTTTGCCCCATCCATGCCAAATTACTGCACACTAGTTTGATGAGCATGTTGGCCCACATACCCATTGTAATGGCAACTTTGTCCCCCAAGCCCTTTCATGTCCATGTGATTCATGACATATCTATACAGGCATTCTCCCACACCTTCCATGCCCTCTGCTGTAATCCAGCAACACATCCATTTCTCTCAGACATACTACCTGGGGGTATTGATAATATCCTAGACTACACGTGTACCATGTTTTCTGATAAGAATACATTCCATGCTATGCCTTGCCATACTTATGCCCACTAGTTTCACTGCATATCCAGTATATTTGTAGTCCTTCTGTAGCTGCCTGTATGCTTAATAGTCAGACACAGACATGATACTAATTTTTTCTCTTCTCTCTTTCTTGCTCCTCTCTCCTTTATATTTTTATTTGGTGTTTTGTTATTTTAGTCCCTTCATTTATGGTTTACTACTTTATGAAATATCAGACACAGCTTTGCCTGTGGTAAGGCAGCTGTCCCCACTACAGCATTGTGCTCTGTAGACCATCTGGCAGAAGGAGAACTGAAGTGTTCCTTGGTGGTCTCTGGAGATAGATCACTGGAGGAGAGGATTTGTCACATCCCCTGGTGACATTATTGGTGGGTCTCATTATATTGTCTGGCAGAAGCCGGAGGAGCTAATGATGACACTGGAGGGCCTGCAGCTTGACATCCACATTTGCTAATGAGAATGTCCTTGTGTGACTAACATATTTGTATTACTGCCTGGCATTGCCCACTGTGGCACACTGAGTAAGCATACACCCGATGGTCTTCCAACAGCAAAGCATATACTTCACCTAACACTCATGTTATTGGGTGACTCCATTGTGTGACACACAGATGCCCCACTCACCAGGTTAGACAAGGAGAAGATAACTGCTAATTTCCAGGATCCACAATATCACACATGCAGTCAAGTCACTGTACCCCAGGTACCAGTATGATTGTATCATAGTCCATGTGGGTGTAATTGACCTGAGACGTACCTCACTGGACTATATGAAAAGAGACATAATGGATCTATTGGAATATGTGTTGCAGATACAGTAGCTACAAGCCTTCCACTGAGTAGCATTATACCTGCACCAAGGATGATGCCACAGTATGAACATAAAATAATGGATTATAACATTTGGCTTAGTTTCTGGTGTCACTCCAGGAGAATCCACTATCAGCATGGGAGGGCATGGCCAACAGACTATATTGCTTTGCCAAATATGGCTGCACCTGTCCCCCCTAGGATATTGGCTTAAACTTTATACACCCCTGTGACTCCCCTCCTCTGGGCCAGTGATATAGGAGTCTCAATCCTCACCTATGACACCAGTGGGGAACATTCACAGTGAGAAATATAGACACACACAGTATTTTCAGATGCAGCTCTCTGCACCAAATACAATTTCCCTTAAGAGCACACAGTGAATGCATACTCCAGTACTGGGGATGGGCTTTCCTCTCCAGGCCCCAAATAAGACTCCGCACTAACTTCTATAGAGCTGAGTCTTTAGCTGGGTGTTCCAAGCCAAGTCTGCCATCACCCTCCCTATTAAATCAGTGCTCTCAGTGTCCCTGTTCAAACTAGCTGTCACACACAGTCTCTTTGAGATTTGATTTTCACACATGCACACACGGTTCCACTTCATAATGTCGAAATACTGAAATCTCGAATTTCAGCATTTCAAAACTATAAAGCCAAACCATTCACAATCCCGAAACCCACAATCATGACTCACACAATCATGAACATACATACACCATACACCATACAACACACACACCATTCTACCCACACCACATAAACCACACAACCCTACAATACATGTAAGCAGGGGGGCAAAGCCCCCCTGCACCCCCCATGTGGGGGACTGTGCTCGGCACCCCCCTACTTATATATACCAACTCCGAGATCACACATAACGAAAAAAAAAATCACACCATGGCATTCTACACTCGTGCACACACACACACACACACACACACACACACACACACACACACACACATCAACACATCCAACACTCATACTTACACTTCCCTACCCTTACCCACACATACAATGTACAAAAACACACACACATACACTCACTCACCTTCAGTTCCAGACACCATGCCAGCCAAACACTTCACGTACCGTACCAGAAATGCATAAGCACGGATTCGAGATATTCGCATTCGTGATTATACACTTTCAGTATTCTGAATTTTCTCCTTTATGGTCTTGGAATTCGAGATTATGAAGGGGAATCACACACACACGCACATGCACGCACACGCATGCACACACGCACACACACGCACACGCACACACACACACACACACACGCACACACACACACACACACACACACACACACACGCACACACACACACACACACACACACACACACACACACACACACACACACACACACACACACACACACACACCTGCCTGGGAAAAACTGTCACAGCTTACCTGCTCTGCCACCTCCACCAAGACTATAAGTCTGCTGCCATCAGAACACCCAAAGCTACCTACGTTAAGGCTCTTACCAGGGTTCCCAATTACACTTATTAAAATTAATACTTATACAAATGGTACTGTTTAGCCAAGCAGCAAGGCTTTCAGGAGCAGAGAGCCACAGTGCCACTAAATAAATGCAAGTACTCTCAAATATTAAATATTTTCTAAAAGACCAGCCACAATGAAATGTTTGCTATATTTAATATTAAATAAGAAAAAAAAACACAAAAATACTGCATATTTACAATAAACACCAGAGTTTCAATCACAGGAAATATAAAAAATAACACTGATGGAAAGACTGAAGAATTACTGTTCCCTAGTTACTTACTAAAGCAAGACAAGATGAAAAGTGGATGAGTGTCTCCTCAGGTCCCCAAAACAGAGTGCAAACCTCACATCTCTCTGTAGTATTCAAATACAATTTCAGTGTTGGCTACAGAATAACATCACATCTGGTCACCTGACTCTGTGGGTCCCACACTAACCCCTCACTAGAAACTGAGCCAGGATCTGACACAGATCTGTCACAATACATACACAGAAGTTTAGCTAAGGTTTATTGCAACATCTGGAAACTGTAAAACAATTCCAACATTCCCACCCTTCCTGCAAAAACTAACAAACTATTCTCTGACACCCCAGGGTAGCACAGACCTTGTGTCTCTGGCTACATTCAGACCTGTGAGATAAAATTGTTATGGCCTACATCCAAGTCATTTAATTTAGACTATTTTTCTTAAGGTTAGCTGGGGTGAGCCTAACCCCTTCCTTTCCAGTATCCCCTGTTAAAATATATACCTTTCATCAGTTGCAACAATATAATCTGACATACATGTATATTTCTTTTCTGTCCAGCAGGACCCACTGTTGATACATTTTTAACCCAAGCAACTTTATAAATACATTTTTAACACAAGCAACTTTACAAATACATTTTAACCCAAGCATCTGTATAAATCAAGTTGATATTCAAATAACATATAATTCTTTGTGAAACCCCAACTAACTATGCTGGCATATGTTACACATGCACTGCTCTACTCTCCCTGGCACAGTTGGCACTTCCTCATATCATCACATCTCTCTCCTCTTTGAAGACTCAAGATAGTTTTTCAATTGACCTTGGAGGAACATTGCTTGAGAGAAATGAGCCTGTCTGGGAACACATTAACCCATAACCTGTTTGAGAGCCCATCTGCATTGGCCTTGCTGACCCCATTAATGGGCTGCAGTGTCATGTCACATGCCTGAATCCCTAGGCTCCATCTTAATAACTTGTCATTTTGCCAGCTGGCTCAATGTAGCCATGTTAAGGGACTGTAGCCTTTAACCACAGTGAATTTCCTTCCATACAATTAGCGATGAAGTTTTGCAGTGCCCATACTATGGCTAGACATTCTTTTTCTACAGTTCATAACATTCTTCCCTGGATTGGAGTCTATAGCTGAGATATACAACAGGGTGTTCTTCTTCCTCTGAAGAAACCTGGCTGAGTACAGCCCCACCCCATGGTTTGAAGCATCCACCTGCAAAACAAATTCTTTACTGTATTTTGGACTGGCTAGCACAGGGGCTTCTCCCAAGGTCCCTTTACGCTTTTGGAATGCCTGCTCACAGGCTGGGGTCCACACAACCTTATCTGGCTTGTTTTTCCTCATCAGGTCTGTGAGGGGAGCAGCTATTGTTCTATAATTGGGAATGAGCTTTCTATAGTACCCCACTGTCTCCAAGAATGCCCTCACCTGCTTTTTGGCAACAGGGCTAGGCCATGCCTGAATAGCTTACACTTTGGCAGGTTCTGGCCTGATCTTCCCACTTCCCACTCTATGTTCCAGATAGAAAACCTCTGCCATATCCACCTGACACTTACTGGACTTAATGGTCAACCCTGCCATTTGCAATCTACCCAGGATGTCCCAGACATGCTAAAGGTACTCTTGCCAGGAATGGCTGTAGATAGCAATACTGTCCAGGTAAGCAAGGGCATAATCTCCTGCCCCTGTTAAGATACAATCTACCAGCCTCTGGTAGGTAACTGGGGCAGTTTTCATTCCAAAGGCCATTGTGAACTCGTATAATCCTAAAGGAATCACAAAGGCTGACCTCTCTATAGCAGTGGGAGTCAAGGGCACCTGCCAGTAGCCCTTGGTCAGATCAATAGTGATCACATACTTAGCCCAATCCAGCTACTCTAAGGCTTCATCTATCCTAAACCTGGAGTAAGTATCTGACTCTGTGTCACTATTTAGTTTTCTGTAGTCCACACAGAACTTGGAGCTGTCATCCTTCTTTTGTACCAGCACCACTGGGGAGGCCCAGGGACTGCTGAACTCCTGGATTACTCCCAGTTTCAACATTTCCTGTATCTCCTCCCTCAGAGTCTGTCTGACTAGCTCAGGCATCCTGTAAGAGGCCTGCCTGATAGGTCTTTGTGGTTCTGTATCCACATGGTGCTGAGTATTTGCAGTGGGCAACAGGAGGAGTCTGAGGGGGATCTGGTGACTGATCTCAGTGAGGCTCAGACTGACGCCTCAGTGGAAGGGTGAAAAACCTCTCTATTCCCAGGGTGCCTCTCTGTATACAAACAGCAGATGGGATTAATATTTGTCCCACTTTCTCTTAAACTGGTCTGCAAATGCCCTTAGCATGGTCTTCAGTGTAGAGTTTAACTCTCTACAAGACCATTAGTCTGAGGTTGGTATGAGATAGTCTTTAGGTGTTTCATCCCACAGCACTCCCACAGACAAGTTAGCAGGTCTCACATGAAATTGGTACCTCTCTCAGTCAGCATTTCTCTCAGGAAACCTGCCCTGCTGAAAATATCTAACAATGCATTTACCACTTACTTTGCCTCGATGGAGGACAGAGCCACTACCTCAGGGTATCTAGTAGCATTATCTACTACCACAAGGACATATTTCTTCCCTGTGGTACTTGGGGTACTCAGAGGTGCCACAATATCCACAGCTACCTCTGAAACAGTTCATCAATCACAGGTAAAGGCATCAAAGGAGCTTTGACCTTATCTTCTGCCTTGCCTACTTTTTGGCACTGCTCACAGGTTCTGCAGTACCGTTACATCCCTTGCAATCACAGGCCAATAAAAGTTCTGCATGCTACCTCTCATGGTATGCTTTTAGTCCATACGACCTGCAAATGGAATGTTATGGGCTATGACTAGAAGTTCTAGATGGCAGGCACTGTACACTACCAACTGCTGTATTACCTCCCCCTATAGCCCTATCTCAGAGGTCTACTCTCTATACAGTAACTCTTTGTTCAGTTATACAAACTCCCCTTTTCATTGAGAATCAGGTGCCTCCTTAGCTACCTCCCTCAAGCCTCATAATGTAGGTTCCGAGAGCTGAGCCTGTCTCAACTTTATCTTTGTGACCCTTCCCAGCTGCCCTTCCACAGGAGTCTGTTATCTTCTGACAGTGGTGTCTCACTGTCAGCCTGGGTGCTACCATTCACCTCTGCCCTTGCAGTCACCCTGTCCAGGGGAACATCAGTACCTATCAGCAGCTGTGACTCACCTTCAGGTCTATTGCTACAGGGTAGCTCCCTCCATGAAATAGTCACATCACCAGCCCCGGCTTCAGGTGTGGGGTCTGTCTGGGTCTCCCTCAGGCTACCAGACCCACATGCATGTCTCCAAGCCTGACTGCATGTAACTGCATGCATACAAGATACTGCATCATCAAAATCATTCCCTATCAAGACAGCTGCAGGGATATCCACAAACACTGTGCCTCTCTTGGCAATGGTCTGTTTTCCATCAACTAAGATAGGATACAAACTCCAGTGATCGTTTGGTATCCTTGTTGTCTCCAGACAACTTACCACTGGGATGCTATTATTCTCAGTTGCTGGCTCCCCCAACTTGTCTTCCCCACCTTGCTTCAGTGGACATCTGTATGCTACATGGCCTCACTGGTTAAATTTAAACATCCAACCCCTGATCCTGGCCATGTACCTGAACTAGTGGCTTCCCCTGTTACTGGTGGACTCCATTGGGGTGCTCCAGGCTGCCCCCCTTGGGTTCTCTTATATTCATGTGCAACACAGGGTATCCCCTTCTTGCGCAGTGATGCCCTACTTGCCAAGTACAGATCCCCTTTTTTCCCCAGCTTAAGACAAGAGTTACACTCCCAGACTGCCAATCAGATTATCATGTCCTCAGACAAAGTGCTAAGGGCTTGTTTCCTCACCAAAAGATCTGTCAGCCTTTCAAATATGGTGACCTGACACCAGCTCACCCACCTATGACAATAAGTGCTTAGCTCAGCAATATAATCACATATACTTTCATCTGCCCTACATCTATGCTCACATTTTTTTTTCTGTAAGCTTCAGGTGTTAACTTAAAGCATGCCAATAAGCATTCTTTAACCTTGTCATAATTTAAACAATCAGTATCAGACAATTTAGAAAGAGCAGTTATAGATTTACCATGGATTAAGGGGTTCAGGAACTGTTCTTAGAGCCCTTGGTCAACATCATACTGTTTGCATATTCTTTGAAATATATTAATAAAGCTGTTAGAATTATCACCTTCTGTATAATCTGGAAGAATTTTCTGACTTTGGTGCTTCTGGGGTTCAATTATTCCCTTCCCCATTACCTCCATGTTCTTGTTGAAGAGTCAGCAAATCCTTTTCAAGTTGATGCTACTTTTCATTTTCTTTGGCCTCCAAACACCTCAGTCTCTCTGCCGATGTCTAATTCCATACATTTTGCCTCCAGTTCAAGTTGGTAAAACTCCAGATGAGTTTTTAAGTCCTCTGAGGAATATCATCTGTAGAAATGAAATGTTGGGTAGTGGGAGTTGGAAATAGAAAAAAAAAAACTTTTTTGGCAATTTAAATGAAATGCCAAAGTCTCGCCAGGTCTTAATAACAATGTGTCTATTTTGCCTATTCTAAAACTTAAAGCCCAGGAGTTATAGGACATTTGGATTCAGCTTAGACATGTAATCAATTGGAAGTTTTCCAAGTGGGTGATTTTAAGGAATTATCATGTTATGGGTTTATGACAGTCTGATCATTCTTATATTTTTAAACCTTGGTATGATGTTTGTTCGTAATGGGAAAAAAGGGGGAGGGATAAATACCATAATGTTCTGAGGTTGCTATTTTATATGCTTTTTATCCAAACTTGGTTGTTTTAAAAAAAACGTCTTCTTTAAAAGTTACTGTACATTTAAATAGATTGTATTTTTAGAAGCTTCAACACCACTGCTGTAGAACACATTGTAACTAGTACCACATGAAATTGCTAATAATGTTAGTTGCCTTTCTGTGATGCAACTTAGCCCTTTAAAGGTTACAAGAAAAGGTTTTAAGCAATAGTGCTGTATAATACTATACATTACAATGTATTGTGTTTTTTGCAGTATTTAAAAACTATTTTAGATATTTTTGTATTTAGCACCACAGAAAATATTAGTTAGTTGCATTTTTAACACAACTTAGCCCTTTAAAGTTACAAGAAAGGGTTTCAAGAAACAGTGCTGCATAACACACTAGTTGTTGTTTTAATTGGTGTAAGTCATATGACTTTAAATTAAAGGGTTGTATGTATATTTAAAGGTTATTATTGTTATAAGGTTTTATGGTTCAGAAGATGTCCCACAAAAATTTCATGGACGAAAACACAACCATTTGTACTTGGATTTCTTTTGGGATTTTACTGCCTTTTAATGTTCTGCGTGTTTTATTAAATGCATTTTTTTCATAATTTGGATTTTGGTATACATTTTATGAAGAGAACCCTTGTTGGACTAAAAAGGCATTTTTACTGCCATTTTCTGTACAGCTCACATAGTGTGAAGTTTTTTCCTCTTCCTCTAAGGAAATGGTAAACTGTCCTGTTTCTGAGGGCTGTACATCCCCATCACCAGACTGGTTTTCTTCCTGGTTGCTGGTCTGTGCTGCAGCTGTGACTAATGCTGAAATAATTTCTTATTTAGTCAGGTTGGCATGCAGCAGTTCTTTGGATTTGCACACCTTAGCCATCTGGCTCACTGTCAGCATGCCATAATTCTATGCCTACATCTTTATCTGCTTTCCCTGACTAAATTAGACTAAAAATAAATAAATAGAACTGCTGTGAAAAATAAAACTCTGTATGTTTACCTCATGGCTGCTCACAGTACACACATCTTTAATGACAACTGCTTACAGGCTACAGAAGTTCAATTACTATCCACACTGCTTCTCACCAATATGTGATGTCCCTCCTCTGGGCCAGTGATCAAGTAGCCTCAGTCATCACCACTGACACCAATGGGGAACATTCACAGGGAGAAAAATAGACACACACACACACACACACACACACACACACACACACACACACACACACACACACACACACACACACACACACAGTATTTTCAGCTTAAGCTCTCTACACCAAGTACAATTTCCCTTAAGAGCAGAAAGGGAATGCACACTCCAGTCCTGAGGCTGGATTTCTCTCCAGGAACCTAAATAAGACTACCCACTGACCACTAGAATGCTTAGCGAGGTGTTCTAAGAGAAGTCCTCCACCACCTTTTCTATGAAATCAGTGCTCTCAGTGTCCCTGTTCCAAGTAGCTGTCACAGACTCTTTGAGATTTGATTTTCACATACACACACACACACACACACACACACACACACACACGCACACACGCACACACGCACACACGCACACACACACACACACACACACACCTGGGAAAGGCTGGCACTGCTTACCCACTCTGCCACCTCCACCCAGACTATAAGATAGATCTGCTGTCATCAGAACACCCAAAGCCAGCTACTTTAAGGCTCTTGCCAGGGTATCCAATTGCACTTATTAAAATTAATACTTATACAAATGGTACTGTTTAATCAAGCAGCAAGACCTTCAGGAACGTAGAGCCACAGTGCCACTGAATAAATGCAAGTACTCTCAAGGGTTAAATATTTTCTAAAAGACCAGCCTCAATGAAAGGCTTATATATATATTTAATATTAAATAATAAAAACAACATGAAAATACTGAATATCTATTTACAATAAATGCCAAAGTTTCAATCACAGGAAATATAAAAAGCAACACTGATGCAAAGACTCTGACAGCTACAGAAAATAAATTAGCTTATCTCACTATATTTTTCCAACTGACTGAAGAATTGCTTTTCCCTAGTTGCAAGGCAAGATGAAAAGTAGATGAGTGTCTTGTCAGGCCCCAAAAACTGAGTGCGCACCTCACATTTCTTACTAGTTTTCAAGTACAATTTCAATGACTCTGTGGTTCCCACACTACCCACCTCACTAGAAACTGAGCCAGGATCTGGCACTGATGTGTTATGATATACACATAGAACTTTAGGTAAGGTTTATTACAGCATCTGGAAACTGTAAAACAATTCTAACACTTCCACCCTTCAAGCAGAAATTAACAAGCTATTCTCTGACACCCCAAGGTAGAACAGACATTGTTTCTCTGGCTACATTCAGACCTGTGAGATAAAATGTTTATGGCCTATACCAAGTCATTTAATTTCAGGCTAGTTTTCTTAAAGTTAGCTGCTCTGAGCTTAACCCTTTGCTTACCAGTATCCTCTGTTAAAATATATGCATTTCATCAATTGCAACAATACAGTCTGACGTACATGTACATTTCTTTTCTGTCCAGCAGGACCCACTGCTGGTACATTTTTAACACAAGCAACTTTACAAATACATTTTTAACACACACATCTGTACAAATCAGTTTGATATTCAAATAACATATAATTCTTTACAAAATTCCAGCTAGATATGCTGGCTTATGCTACACATGCACTGTCCTACTCTCCCTGTTACATCATCACAACCCCCTTAGAGCCTTTTTATGCAACACAGAAAAGACAAAATTGCCAATTTAGTGAAAACGTCTCCAAGCAACTTTAAGGTGTTACTGCTCAGTGCTAGGAGCCTAAACTAAAATCTCCACAGCCATCAAACCTTCTTCACTTTGGAAAATGTAGACATTTGTGCCATGATCGAGACTTGGATTAAAGCCATTGCAGTACTCCAGCAGTACAAGGCTACATAGCCTTCCACACATTTAGACAACAGTACAGACTGAGGCCAAAGGTGAAGGTGCCTTGATCTACATTAGCAACAAACATACTTCTAGGTTGATTAAACAAGATAATACTAATTCACATGCAAGTCACCATAGATAAGGGTCCTCACCCTCACCATATCATGGCTAGTCACAGTCGATAGACTGGGAAACTTACACTGTCTAAACCTCACAGGCATAATGTTTCATGGACTTTATTAAAACAAACACCCTGGAACAGATAGTGCATGCTCCAACCAGAAGATCAATCATACTGAATTTGGTACTCACCAACATAGGAGAGCATTGCACCCCCCTTTGTGCCACATCCTCACTAATGGGGTCAGATCACAAAGCTGTCACCTTTGAAGTAAAAATCAGCCTTTAAAACCCAGCTAAACCAGTTTAAGAACTATTATAAGGAAAACTACATCCTATTAAGATACAGTTTGTCAAAATTCAAGATCCCCCTAACCCCATGATCACAGCTAATTATCAGAATTATTCACATAGCCCCTGTACAAATTTGTAAATGGCTGCATAGAGGCTGCCATATCTACCAGTAGTAAACCCCAAACAAACACTAAAAACAAACCTCATTTGTGGAATCTTCACATAAACAGGTACATAATAAAGAAAAAAAAACTCATGGCTAAAATAAGGAAGATCATCTCCATGAAAGACAATTGCTTGCTTATAAACAAGAAACTAAGATGTCTAATTAAGTCCAACAAGGCCATCTACAAGGTCCGGATAGCCTCACAGGCTAAGGACAATGAAAAGGCTTTCTTCAGCCATGTCCAGAACCTTAAAGGTAACACGCAGCAGTGTGCTGAACTGGGTGTGAACAGTACCACCCACACTTATCAGAATGACATAGCAAATCTACTGGCTGATAAATTCAGCACAAACTTCATCTTCCACTCCTCTCCAGCTCCACGAGGTAAAATTCCCACCAACTTACTAGTTCCACCTATTAGCAGGGACCAGGTACTGGCAGCATTCTATAAAGCCAACAGCACCACCTACTTGGGTCCCAGAAAAATCCCTTGTTGCCTCCTGAACAGTTTAAAACATGACCTATCAAGACCATTTCTGACACTCTTTAACTGCAATGGCATTGTCGACAAGCTGTCTGAGCTAGACATAAATCTCTACATAATTCACAGGATTGCCAACTAGTTCACAGACAGGACCCAAGAAATCAGGATCATTGAGACCATCTCCACCAAAGGACCAGTCACTAGCAGTATACCCCATGGCTGCATGCTCTGCCTCTCCTAGTTGGCATTCATTTCTCGGAAGTCACAGCTAATTTTCAAGGACTCTGGTTCACCAGGTTTACAGATTACTGTACATTGGGAGCCATTATAGATTCCCCCAAGATACCAACATCTTGCAATATAGTTTGACACAGACAAATGACTGATGTCAAAGCCATGGCTTAAAACTCAATGCCAAAAATGCATTATAATGCCCACTGGGAAACTGTCAATCCAAGTTAATTACTCCATTGATAAAACATCTCTAAGAGTTAATCCAATATTAAGAGAACTGGGAACATATGTAGACAGCAATCTGGCCTTTGACCAACATGTAGCTGAGATACTAAGAAAATAATTCCATGTTACCCAACTTATAGGTAAGTGTATAGTATTCAGATCCAAGGAAGTTATAGTACCACTATACCTGTCTCTTATCAGACCTATCATTGAATATGGTGCCTCCTTTGGCATGTATGTAACCAGACATTTGCAACAGTTGGAATGCCCACAAAGGTTTCTCACCAGAAAAATTCAGGGCATGAATACCCTGTCTTACACTGATCACTTAATGCTCTGTCTCTGTATTCAGTCTTTTCCAGGCTGCTGAGCTGGGATCTTTGCCTGATTTACAGGGTTCTTCAGACCAAGCCCTGGTGGATCAGTTGCACATGTGCAAAACAAACAGCACCAGAAACACTAGAGCCAGGGATGTGAACTTCACTTGTGGCATAAACAGAATATGCTGGAGAGACAAATATGTGTCCCAGATCATCCCCACATTTTTGTATATTATCCCCAGCCATGTAAAACAGAGTTCATTCCTGATGTTATTCCAACAAAGCCTTGAAAACTGGATGGAAAATCATAATTTTTCCCAGCCTGGCTGCCATGTCCTTTATGGACAGAAGACATCAATAAGAAATGTATTATTCTAACACCCATACTAACAAGCACTCCCCCCCCCCCATATAGACGTCCATGATACTCAGGACCCAAATGGTTTAGAGTGCTCGGCTAGACTAGTAAGGGCCCTAGTGGTCATTAGCCTAGTAACAACCTATGAACCAATGAACCTAAGGCAGGACCCAGTGGAGAGGGCAGTAATAGAGAGGGACTGACCCCTTCTTGAGCTCTGGCTGGGGTAGCACAAAATGGAGCTATTACCTCACTCTACCTCCCATTATGGTGTTCCCCTTCCTTGTGTGCCACTTCCCTCCCCTGTTTGCCATGTAATCCTCGCTGGTACCAATTGTTCTCCCTCTGTTTGTTTAGGCCTATCCATTGTGTTTCCCCATTGGCAGTTAGTTCTGAGGATTAAGGCTGTATGCTATTAATGAGTTGCTACTTGTAGTACAGAGTTTGAGTTCCTCAACCTTCATTTGCATACTGCGTGACTTTCAGCAAGTCACTTAACTAAATAGAGTTTTCAGGCAACTTTGAATCTGGACTAGGGTCATTAAAGGTCTTCTGGAATGCATGCCTAATAAATAACTATGAACTCATTTGTGTAAACATCTCCCCTGCTTGCCTTTGTCTGCATTGCATGTTTGTTTGTCTGCCCTTATCATCATCATCATCATCATCATCATCATCATCATCATCACACACCCCTTCTTCCTATTTTCTAAATGGGGTTGGTGTGTTGTGTTAACTGTCGCCATCTCCCTCTGTTCAATGCCACTCTCCTATCTTCTTCAGCACTCATGCCTGACTGTTGCAGGTCTTTTCACACACAACCATCCACCTCTTTGCTGGACCCCCTCATTTCCTCTTGCCTTCCTCCTGTCTGTCTCAAATCTTCTTCACCAGATTGTCTTCTGCATTTCTGCACATGTGCCTGAACTACAATAATCTGTTACCTTCAACATTCTCTGAGATTGCAGCTACTTTGGCTTCTGATTTTATGCCCTCATTTCTTCATCTGTTCCATGGTGTACATCCTATCACACATCTCAGGCACTTCATCTCCATCCCCTCTAGCTTCCTCAACTCCTCTGCTTTTACTGCCCAGGTTTATGTACCATACAGTAGTACTGGATACACCACTGTTTTATACACCTTACTTTTCAGCTTCTTTGGCATTCTTATGTCATACACTACCCCTGACACTCTGTTCCAGGTGGCTGGATCCTCTTTGATCATAGCTTTGACACCCTCAGTCCTTTCTCCTCAAGCACCCCTCCCAGAGACTTGAAGCTGGTAACCTGTTTAAATATTTTTCCCTTCTGTCTCATTTCTCAGTTTCTTCTGATTTCTCACTTTTGCTGCCATTGCAACTGTCTTATCAGTACTCAGTTTCTTCCCATGTACTTACAGTTTTACATTTCATCCCCCTATCCTTTGCTGAGGGCATGATCAGAGTCTGCCTATAATGCCATATTGTCTGCATGCAGCATCTGTGTTGGCCTCTCCCCTCCAACCTGTTTGTTGATGTAGTCCATCACCAGTGTAACCATCAGTGAGCTTGGAGATGAACCCTGATGCACACCCACTCTGACTGGGAACCCCTCTGTGAAACCAAACACTGCTTGTACTTGAGTTATTGGGTTTATGTACATAGCCTGCACTGGTTCTACCAATGTTTCTGGTATTTCAACTACCACAGGACTGCCCAAATCAACTTTCTTGGGACCTTGTCATGCGCCTTCTCTAAATCTAGGAATGCCCAGTTGGAATATTTCCTCATTTCCAGCTTCTCCTCAAGTATCTGGCTCACTGCAAATGCCGAGTCCATTGTGCTGCATTCTGATCTGAATCCAAACTATTCATCTCCCATCTTTCTTTCTACTGCTCTGCGTATTCATTTATCAAACACCCTGTCTTAAACTTTCATGCAGTGTAGTCCTTACTTCCATACTTATTCCCTTTTATTTTTACCTTCCTCGCCCTTACATTTTTCCCAATCTTCCTTCTTGATAAAAAATAAGAAAGGGCAGCTGATCCAAACAAAATACCCTTTCTCCCCTTTTCCCCTCCTTCCCTGTATCCCTCTGTATGTTCCTGAGTTTGCTTTTCCTCCCTTTCTAACTACCGTATGTCCCCATCCCATTTTCTCCCCAGTTATATGAGTAAATCTAGCTGGGACTTTACTGAAGAACACATTTTATGGCTCTTAGCCATTCTCATAGCATATAGATGTTGTGAGTATGCATGGAAAAGCTTGGGCACATGCCACATGCAATTTTCTGCTGCTCATAAATTCTGTAACTACAGCCATGTAATACCCTTGTATTCACTGCCACTGTTATTGATGTGAGTGGACTTCTTAAATAAATGATTGTGGTGGTAATAAATATCTCTTACTTAATTGCTAATTGCCTTAGAGCCATGTTGTGATGGTCTGCATCATCTTATTGGTCATTGTAATGCCATGTCCTCATTCTCAGGAAATATTTTTAGTCAGAATACACTACACAGGTCTGTGCACATCATTTAATTTAAATAGTTTTGCTTCTTCTAAAAACTATTTTCTTGAATTAAAAAAAATATGATATAAACCCTTTTCTATTCCATTTTCTAAGATCACTTATTCTCAAATACAGCAGGCCCCCAGATTCACCAAGCCCTGCATGGTGTGCAGGACCAGTGCAGGAGCTCCAGCAGGCAATATGTCTACTGTGCGATCCAGGAATAAGCTGTAGGGATGCGCACGAGTGCTCCTGCAAGAGCCCTGCACGGACTCAGCCCCTGTATGCAAATTACCCCATTTGCAGGTGAAATCCATGCAAATAAGGTGAATTTGCGATCCAGGAAGCTGGAAGCCGGCCATGCAGGACTAGTGTAATCTGCAGAAATGTACTCGGCCAGTGGCCGAGTACATTTCTGCAAACTACAAAATGGAGCCAAGACAACTCCAAATAAAGGGTGGATATTATGTAGAAAGCATGCCAATGGCCAAATATAAGGCCATTGGCACGGAAAACATTTACAAAAATCAACTTTTTTTTTAGCCGATCTTGGCTGTTTAAGCGTAGGGCAGCGGCGCGCAAACAGGATCGGGCAAAAAATAAAAAAAGAAACCTAAAATAAGCATTCTAACCAAAATCACTATTTTGCCATTATACTCAATGCCAGGCAGAAGACAACATGGACAGTGAATAGTGGTTGCTAAAGGGGGATGCTCAGTGTGGGACCTGTAACTATGCATCAACAGGCAATCCTATGCAAATGAGGGGAATGATACTGAATCCCAGATCTCCCCTGCATGCTTGTCATCACCTAACAGTGTAAGAGCAGAAATAACTTGGTGCAAGCCTAGGAGTTAGCTGACATCATAGGGGTGTGTGTCAGGCATACTGTAAATGGACTGGAGCCCTGTGGCTCGGGTTTGCCCTTAGCTTAATAGAGCTAAGCAAGGGGTGTGTCTGAGGCTGCCTAGCACTCTTTACATTGCCTAAGTGGGTGTGCTTGCCGCACACCGGGATTTAAATTAAAAAAAAAAGGAAACCCGGAAATAGCAGCTCTGTGCACATTTGAGCACTGTGTTTGCACAGTGCACACCTGGGCTTAAACAGGAAGGCAATGGAAAGGGAAAACAGTAGTAGGAAGGTAATCAAGGAGAACTAGCATAGCTGGCAGGTGAAATGCATCAGAATTAGCCAATTACACAGGCAGCAGCCCAGCCCAGAACACAACTATAAACTATGCAAACACCTTTCCCTCTGGTTTTCCCACATACTCTACACAACTGGTGTATACAAGTGGGGGAATTTTAACAAATAAAAACAACAAAATGATAGGGACTGCAATAGCTATCATACAACAACATGTGGAAGAGGCTGAGGGTGGTGAGGATGAGAATGCTGTTGACCAACTCACAGTGAGGAGATGGAGAAGAGTGTATGGACCCAGGGTATCCTACCAGGGGCTACATGAGCTGGAGATAGCGGAGTGCTATAGGGTGGACAGGGACCTCCTACAGCAAATTGTTGAGCTGTGCCGGACACGCCTGACACACAGAACTAACAGAGGGGGAACCCATCCCAGTAGATACCAAGGTATGTGTAGGCCTAAGAATACTAGCTACAGGTACCTTCCAAAGGCCAACTGGGGATATCATGGGGATCTCACAGGCATCAGCATCCAGGATACTTCACCAGTTCCTGGATGACATGTCAGCACATGCCGGTGAGCACTTATATTTTCCCAGCACCGGTGAGGTGTTTGCCAGCAATATGCATCTCTTCCACCAAATAGCAGAATACCCTGAGGTAGTGGGTGTATAGACTGCATGCACATATGCATCAAAGCACCACCCGGTGACCGGGGTAGGGTCTACATCAATCGCAAGGGCTACCCCTCCATCAACTGCCAGGTCATGTGCGATGCCCAGGGAATTATAATGAATGTGTGTACTGGCTGCCCTGGAAGCTATCAGGATTCCCACATCTGGCATCTGATGCAACTAACCCAGAGATTTGCCATTGGGGACATCCCTTATGGTCAGCTAGTGGGGGATGCTGGTTACATACTAGAGCAGTGGCTGTTGATGCCCATCAGAAATGCACACTCACCTGAACACACGGCACACAGACAGACCAGAATTATAATAGAGCATGTGTTTGGGATGCTCAAGTCATGGTTCCAATGCCTGGACACATCCAGTGGAGCCTTGCAGTACTCACCAGCTACATGTACTCAAATTGTCATCATATGTGCCATGCTACACAATATAATCCTGCGGAAATAGCTGCAGCAGGAACAGTGCGGGGCAGGGCCACACAGCCCCCTACCATTGCCAAGGCCTGCACAGGCACAGAGTGACTCGGAGGAGGAACAACCTGAGCCTTCCCCAGTAGGCAGAAAGAGGTGTGCCCAGTATGCCCTGGCCTTGGCAAAGAAGCAACGCATCGCACATACACTGACACAGGTGGGACCCAAGGAATGACACCTCTCTCTGACTCTTACATACAGTAAAAGGGATACCAAACATGACACTACCTGTGTTAAACAATGTGTAGGGAGTGTATTATATTCATCCTACATAGGCAGCCTTCCAGCACCATCCTCAATACTGGCACACCCACAAGGTAAGTCACTCTCCTTACCAATTGCTGAATAGAGTAGTATGTGTTGATACCTATATCTATGGTATGGATGTACGTATGCAAAGAAATCAGCCGGCTGAATGGGATGCCAGCAGATAGTAGACACCTATAGTGGCAGCATGAGATCTGTAAAAAATACTGGTGTCACCATAGTAGCCAGTACTACACATGGTGACAAAACCCACTGCAGGAAATGTGCTGGGCCACATGTGTGTCCATATGACACACACATGCCAGTCAGGGAGGTTCACATACCCGACAGTCTCAGCTAGCAGGACAGGTGTAGACAAACACAAACAAAGGCTGTAATAAGGCCTCTGAATGATGCCTATGGATAACCTTCCCCCAGCCTACACAGACAGACTACATCAGGTCAGGCAGTGGGATATTAGTTCTGAAGGGTAGGAAGTCAGAAACTAATATGTAGGTCAATCAAACCTAAGACCTGTAGTACACTGATATGCCTCTAGTCAGCATGATAGGTTAGAAAACAGAATGAAATGAAGTGCCTGACATACTAGTACAGTCATAGGAAATGTGTACAAGTGTCAGGTGTGCCCCCCCCATCCTGTGTAGCAATGTAGAAACAGTCAGGTGTGCCCCTCCCCCCCATATCCTGTGTAGACATGTAGTAACAGTCAGGTTTGCCCCACAATCCTATGTAGACATGTAGTAACAGTCAGGTGTGTCCCCCAATCCGATGTACACACGATGTAACGGTCAGGTATGCCTCCCCCAAATCCTATGTAGAAATGTAGTAACAGTCAGGTGTGTCCCCCAATCCAATGTAGACATGTAGTAGCATGTATGTGTAGGTATAATACCAGTGGAGCACAGATACCTAGAGGTGGCCAAGGTAGCAGGATAGATTGTAGCATTTGTACAATATGCAGGAATGTGTGTGTTAGGTTGGTGTGTTTCATATTGTGTGAGAGTGGTCAGTATGTATGCATGTTGAGGTTTGACCTGGTGGCCATTCCCACTACTGCCGATGACAGGGCCAAGTCCTCACAACTGCAGTGTCAAAGACAATTCCCCCCTATATAACACATGCAAGCAGTAAGCCATTGAAAATGTATGGTGGTAATATGTGTCACCATCTGAAAGATGGACATGGTATGGCTGTTGGGCTAGATATACAAGCAGTACACAGGGAAAAGTACCCCAGATATACAATATATAATGTGTAACCATGAAATGGACACACCCTTGGAATTGTACATACAGGTATGCATCACATTATCTGGGCCTGTAGTAGGTAATATCGGTGTCGTCTGGCCAAACACTTGCAGATCACAAGGGTGATAGGACTGATGTATTGGGAAACAGCTGATGTACCTGCATAAGCTAGCATACCTGGAATGCCCCATGCATATCTGTGAGTCAGATGCAAGTAGTGTCCATTGCACAGATGCACCCAGCTCACCTAAACACCACCCACTGGTACTTCTCTGGTTGTATCCCTGCTGTTGGGAATGGGTACAATATGACCCCCACCTGTGTATGGCAATAGTGAAAGAATGCAGCATGCAGTGCAGGTGTCCCATGCAGGTTCATCCCTAGCTGTAAGTAGCACCCTGCCAGCATCCACACCACCTGATCAATACTGATAGAAAGTATTGTCATGAACACCTAGCACACCTACCCTGTCACCCCAGGGGGAATATACTGTATGGCAGTCTGGGACTGTAGGACTGTAAGAATGCAATGGCCTGCCACAGCTGGCCTGCATCACCAACAAATAGCCTACAGGCCTCTGCCAAAGGCCTGTGTGTCACACATACTGCCAGTGCATGTTATGTCATGGACACCCAAATAACAACATAACTCACTCCACATAAGCCATATGCAAGGCCATGTGGACAAACCACAGTAACATGTCCACCATGTCCCACTGCATGAACTGTGGACCAACACCAAAACACAGCTGTGATGAGGTGATAACCTTAGGGGAAGTATCAGAGAATGTATGCATAATGTATGGAAGAGGATAGAATAATAAGGGGGGTGGGAGCATGGGCAATATGGAATGTGCAAGGACCGACACACAGCTGTGTGCACATACTATCCCTGGCTGAAACACATAAATGGGTGGCTACAAACCTTCCCATACACCACAATAGGGATAATATCCTGACCTATGACCCCTGCCTCTGGTTAACCTGTGTGAATCTGTACAGCTGTGAGGTATTGCCACAGCAAGATAAGGCTATACTTTCATGTTGATGGATGTACAAATATGGGATCCTCTGCCATCACTGTACCAAGGTGATGAACTGGTTACACAGACCCAGCAGAAAGTGTCTGCAGCTCGCCTTCCAGAATGGTATAACTCTCCATGAATATGTAAGCGTCTGCCCACAATACTTGACGTAGCTGCATTCACCCTTGTTCCGCAGGACATCACTGTGAGCAAGAATGTCCACCTGACAGTACTTGAGGACATAAAACATCACAGTTTATAACAGTACACATGTCTGAATATCTCTGCTAACACCAGTACCATGTAGCAGAAGCAGCACAGACACAATCAGCTACAGTACGCACTATCCCTTGCACAGTTTGACCCCATATTGCCAACTGATCTACATATATCCTGCAGAATCAGTTTGCTACCTGCAGATGTAGAACACAGAGGTCTGCACTGGAGTACAAACTACCTGGAATGGATCCACACATTCAATACAGAAGGGCATACTGGGCATGCTCGCACACTTAAAACAAATGAAGCCCATGTCTGCAAGCAACAGTGGACCATACGTATCTGACAGCTGCAGACGTTAGTGCATACAATCCTCAGTATGCACCAGTCATGCTTTGCAAACACATTGGATAGGAATACAGACAACACACTATAATATGCCAAAAGTAGACATATATAGATGTGTGGAAGAGAGTGACAGTGACAAAGAGCCTTCCATCATGAGACCTGTCCCACCCAGCACACAGCCAAATGGCTACAACCACATGATGTGTAAATGTCACTCACTGTAGAAATTAGCCACTGGTATCCATCAGCATTACAGACTCTGTGGTGCAAGTGCTAGCTGTGCAACATGACTGTACACGGCAGTAGTCATCTAGCAGTTGTATACACGTACCTGTGGAATATATACCTGTGTGCGCCTGCGTGTGGTGTGTCAACTTCTAGATGAATGGGTTATGGCCCATGCACACACACTGCCCTCCCCATAGCCCTACTATAACAAGCCTGCTGATGTCATCCACTTTGAAATACACCTTTGGGAATAGAGTAGCCCAGTAATTTTTGTGTCACGTCCTAAAACTGCGTAATGATGTAGTGTGATAAACTAGCTAAGTAGGAGTTATAATCCCAGACATGGCAAGTGTGTGTTTGTGTGTTTCTATCTGTGTAGGGGGCAATGCTTTTTAGGCTAGTCACACTTACTACAATTTAAATGCCCTACTTTGGCAAGGCTGCTGATGTCATTCACTGTGAAATACACCTTTGGGAAAGAAGCAGCCCAGTAATCTCTGTGACGTGTCGTATAACTGAGTAATGCTGTAGTATGATAAATTAGTTAGGTTGGTGTTTTAATCCCAGACATAGCAACTGTGTGTTTGTGTTTGTGTGTGTGTGTCTGTCTGTGTAGGGGGCAATGCTTTTTAGGCTAGTCACACTCACTACAATTTAAATGCCATACTTTGGCAAGCCTGCTCATGTCATTCACTGTGAAATACACCTTTGGGAAAGAAGCAGCCCAATAATCTCTGTGGTGTGTCCTATAACAGTACTATGCTATAGTATGATATACTACTTTGGTAGGGATCCTATTCCCACACATGGCAAGTGCGGATGTGTGTGTGTCTTTGCCTGTGTAGGGTGCAATGCTCTTGAGGCAATTCACAGTCACTACAACCTCCAATGACCTTCTTTGACAAGCCTGCTGATGTCATACCCAGTGAAACACACCTTTGAGGAAGAAGTACTCCAGTAATCTCTGTGGCATGTCCTATAACTGCATAATGCTGTAGTGTAATAAACTAGTTAGGTAGGAGTCATCGAATCCCAGTCATAGAATCCCAGACATGGCAAGTGTGTGTGTGCATCTCTGTGTTTGTCATGCATATCCTGTGGGGAGGTGGCTGTGAGTGTGTAACAACTAGACTCATTGTGGAGTGGGTTTTTCAAATTTCTTATATGGTGGCACTATTATATGTCACAATGTCCACCTCACAAGGATAACAGATGTGAAATAGCCGAGAAGCTGGGGTGGCAATCCATACTCCTACATGTGACATCAAGGCCTGGCAAACAAAGTTAGCAGCCCTTGTATTACACAGAGAACACTCTCAACCCATGTTTCATACATAAACACACTCGCCTAGGCAACAACCGCTATGTTGGTAGTATCCTGCATATTACCCACAGATAGTAACCATGGTGTGATTGCAGTGGACTACAGAGGGCATGGCACCCTGTCCATCAGTACAATACGCATGTACATGCAGACAGTGTGCCTTCACTATGTTCCCCACTGGAAGCCTGCAACACCTGTGGTGCCATCAAATGTGACCCACAAAGGACATATCATGCCTTATACACATGCCCTGTATGGACAGATGCCACTGACACCAGGAAATACCTATATCATGCTATCAATGCAGTTGCAGGGTCAACCTGCTGTCCATTACCTGTTCATGGCACATGAGGCAAGGACAGGCACATCTGATGATAACAATCTGTGTACACAACATGGGGCAGACATCCCAGGTACAGTTCCACATGGCACTGTACATGCATGTGGGACATGTGCACATCCCAGACAGTGTCCATGTCATGTCTAAAGAACACGTACATGGCAAGCATTGCACAGCAATGGCCACACACAATAGTTACGCAGGTGACTGGATGGTGAATACAATAGCCACCTTTGTGTGTCAATATAGATACTACACCCCTGAGCCACACTGCAGACCATTGTCATGTGGTCTGATGCCAAGGTATACCCTTCACCTAGCCTTGTCTAGCCTTCTGGCACAGTCAACTATTACACATCTGTGAAGCAATGCATGCATGCATGTCAATACTGGCACTCTGTGCCTGTGTATGTGGTGTATGATGCTTTTGACCACATTCACACTCACTACAACCCCCATTGGCATACTGAAGCATGCTGTCTGATGTCAGACACCTTCACATACACTTTGCCCATATAACCTCCGGACAACCCCTGTGGTGCATGTGATACCTGCACAGTACTGTATTGTGGCAAACTAACTAGTTAGGAAGTGTATTCCTGACCCTGCCAAATGTGTCAAAGTGTGTGAGTCCCTGAGAGAGTGTGGCTGTGCTGACTCTGACACCTGTTCATGTTGACAGGCACATGTACTACACCTGCTGTTTCACTACCATATCACTGTTGCAGATGTCAATCACCATCAGATATACATTTGGACAGCTCCTTAACATGTAAGCTATGTGATGCATGCAATAACTGCATCGACATGTGATAGTAATACATAGTCAGTCAGGGGTTTGATACCCTGTACTGGTAGGTGTGTGACACAAACATGCTTAGGTTTTACTCTCCCACCCTCTCCCTGAATTACTTTGTCTCTCTCTGCCTCTCTCACTCCCTCTCTGATGGATGTGGAGAACTACACCTGCTTTGCTTAGGCAGCAGCATGTGTTTTGTAAGTGATGCTCATGATTAGCTGATGACCTCTGCACAAATTGCAGCCCTCCTCTAGCTGATTGCATATGGAACAGCTGTGGTAACTTTCCTATAGCCAATTGCAAGGAAACAGACTCCAATATCTAGGAACATCATGTTGGTGTTGGGCCTTTTCATTCACTGTGAGCGGGACTTAGATCTGGTGTTTGGCAAACAGCATAATAGATGAATTGGGGATTTACCTCTAATGACATACACTGTGGAAACAGGCCAACACACAGGAAGGGGATGTGCCTGACATGACTACAGAATATAAGTGTTGCTATTTTGCATTTGGAGTAATGTCGGTTTAACAGGGTGTGTGTGGATATGGCTGGTCCACATGTTTTAATACCTGTCATGACAGTGCTATGTTTTTGAGGAAACCCCCATCTGTAGGGTAATCTGCAGACTGGGCAGTGTGTGATGCCTTTTATCTCTTGTGTTACTCACAGAGCACCTATCTGAGAACTGCAGAAGTATAGTCTGAAGATTGCAGTCAGTACATGGTGACAGCCATGAGAGTTACTGACTTTATATCCCTCATAGGACATATGTCACAACAAACCCTGTTACAACAGTAAATGTATGAGGTTATCACAGCAGCATGTCAGTATTGGTCCTGTGTTTGTGCCTCCAGCCACAACTCTGTCAACCTTTGTACATATGTCATGCAGTAAGAGGTGCATATGTTCTGTACACCATTATTTATTCACATCATATCTGATAACAAGCCAGTGAGATATCAGACTGCTACACGTTATGTATAGTAGGGGTTATATTTGAGGGCATAACCTGGGCATTCTGTGGTTGTGTGTCCAGTACTGAGGTCTGTGTACTTATGGTGATTGTCGACAGTGTGTGTATTGTGAAGATGTACCTTAGCTTGCGTACAGACTGTGGTAGATGTCATTGTTCTTGGTCCTGTTCTATCTGATGTTACATGCTACTCCAGTGTATGCTACCCTTTCAGCTTACATGTTTGTAGGGCCAAACACACACATGCCCCATACCACAGACTGGCATCGGACCACACTGTGTAGTGGCCCAGTATATGTAGGGTTAGAGCGTGAGTGGCACATGTGAGGATGGTGTTGATCAGATAGTCCATATATTGTAATATTAAGCTAGCTTACCATATGTGGCTGTGGCTGTGCTCACATTGGTTGGGGTTATGCACTTTCACACAGGTGTCTGTTATTCTGTGCTGTGACATGCCTGTAAAGCCTGCTATATATGCAGGTACATGTGTATTCCCCCATAAGAAATGTAGGCCAGTGTTGTGGCAGTCTGCCTGTAGCCTGCACAGAACTTTGTTACATGTCTAGCAGCTTAGTGTACTTACCCAGTGTGATGTTATGTCCAGATACTTGCCAGATGTACTGCTACTGGACCACCATAACAGTCATGTATTTCTGACAAAGCAGTGGGATGTTGTACAGATGTATGTCACTAACTACTGCATAGTATGTGGCCATGTCACCTCTGTGCCAGTGGTTATTATGTGTCAGGACAGACAGGGGTGTGTGAATGCATAACCAATGGGGCAAATGTATACCAGTATTTACATGATATACCCATCTACATGGCTGTTAACATCCACATTGTTGGGCTTGGTCCTCATGTCTTGCACTAAAGGGTTCTGTGTATACCTCTGGACTAACCAGAGTGCGTCAGACTGTCCACATTTATTGGCCATTTCTCTGCTGTAGTCCACAGGATCATTAGTGCGCTAGCAGTGGTACTATACTATGATGTCCTTAGGTTGTCTGTCAGTAGCCAATGGCGCACATGTTAAAAGCAGATGTGACCTCCCACACACAGCATGTCTAAGTCTACCCCTATTACAGTAGCAACAGTCTACATATATAACTGCAATACATACCTGACATCCCCTTGCACTAAGAGTGTGAGACTATTGGGGCTGAGGTAGGACTCCACTCCACGTTCTGGAACATATATGTATATATAATTATCCATATATCTATACAGATATATACACATATACATATTGACATACATAGATGGATATGTATATGTACATATATATACATATAAACACTCAAATATATACATATACACAGCAATATATGTCTACACATATACAGATAGAGATACATATGCACATATACTTATGGATATCTACATATATATTGACAGTAATAGGTATAGAAGTATAAATGTGTATGTACATATAGTTGTAGATATATATATATATATATATATATATATATATATATATATATATATATATACATAAATAGGCATATCTGTACACATAGGATGTGCATACATATATACCTATATACCTATATATACATATATCTATATCTATATATATATATATATATATATATATATATATATATATATATATGTGTGTGTGTGTGTGTGTATGAAGAGATCTACACATGCCATATATATGATGCACTATACAGATGTGTATACAGACATATGCATGAATATACATGTGATGTACATGTAGACATATATCAACATATTATATGTATAGATCCATATTCCTGTCATGTATAAACCTCATGGTTGAGTATACCCTCCCAGATGTATTTCACCATATGTATCTGATATATGTACATTATGACAAAACAATATATGTGATGCAACAGTCATATTAATAACAAGGACTACACAATTGTTGAAGTAAAGACAAT
Organism: Protopterus annectens; assembly: GCF_019279795.1. Classification (NCBI taxonomy): domain Eukaryota; kingdom Metazoa; phylum Chordata; order Ceratodontiformes; family Protopteridae; genus Protopterus; species Protopterus annectens. The sequence continues at coordinate 1,761,957,617 of NC_056733.1, read as the reverse complement.
TGTTCAATACTACTCAATATGTGTATTGACAGATATATTGGAAAAACAACAGCTGTCTTCAAAGTGGTCATGGTGTAGTAGTTAAGTGTTGTGACTATATTGTACAGGGTCCTGGGTTCAAGACCTTCAAGGGCTGTTCATTTTTCTGCTGGGCAGAACAAGGGCCGTTGGATACAGAGTGGTGAAGGCACTTTTAAGCAGTTGTAAGTGGGTTTGCATGGGTTTGTGCGGAGGTAAGCACTGCTAACTTTTGGTTACAATTTCTTAGACTGATTTAGCTTCTCAATTGCTTAACCTGTGTAGGCATTGCTTACCCTCGGCAAACAGGCTTAAATCTGCTTACTGCTGCTTAAAAGTGCTTACTCCCAATTACCCCATGCTAATTTCTTTAAAAGAAAAGAAAAAAGGGTTGATAGGAAAGTGGTGAAATAGAGGCACAAAGCGGGAAAGACAGTAGGGAAAATAGCTAGGGATGTGCAGGAAGGGTGTAGGGAAGGTCCATAGCTGCCCATTTCTTCCACAGCTGTGCATATATACTGAATTTAGAGGGAGATTTGGACACTCAAACCCCTGAGAGAGGGGTGAGGACAACAATAATATGTTGTGATGCCAATTAGACCTGATTACATGTGTCCAGTGGGCATGTGTGTGACATAGACAGCTATGTATGGGGCATGATTTTTTTTTGGGGAACAGATTACCCTTTTTTTTTTCAGGTGAGAGTGGGATGTTGGGGAGGGATAGTAGGTATATTTGGGGAGGTAAGTTAGGTAGGTTAACAGACAAGACAGACAAGACACATACAGGGGCAGTATATGACACATATGGGGGTAAACACCTTGATGGAGAGGGGTGTTGGGAAATCGGAAACCCATGAACCCCCTAGTGGAAACAGTGGTACTGAGGTCCCCACCCTTGGGCAGTCACCACTGTACCTTCACAGCCCCAAAGGTGGCTGTGCTGGCGGCTGAGTCAGAGAGCCAGGTCGACCCTCTAGTGGTGACATGCGGCCCTCAAGCTGGTGTAGCAGATCTCTGACCTCCCTGCGAAGCTCGCTACGCACCACGACCCGGACCTGGCGATGGGTAACAGGTTCCTGTCTGTGCCTGCTCCCGGGGGGGTCGAGCCCAATCCCCTGAGGCAGTTCCACCCGAAGGTGGTGCAGGACCAACAACGAGGAGGTCCTGGGTTGGGCCCCAGACGTGCTGGTGCCCGGTGCCACTGCCAGCTGAGGTGGGACAGGTGGGTCTGCTGGGACCCGCATTCCCATACCTGCTATGGTGTTTATGTTTTATCAACATATGCGGGTTAGTAATAATCAACACATTCCAGGATTAGGTATAACAACATGCATAGATATTCCCATTAACCTATATACCAGATATGGAACAGTTGCATAGCAAACAGAATACATGCATATATGGGACCACAGTGGTAATAACAACCACATGCAGGTACATTGATGGCACCATGCCACCAATGTTGGGGTATTTCAACATAGCACATGCATAGAAATAGATTTAAATAATTATCAAACAATAGGACATATGTCCCAACATTTCAGCAAAGTCATCACGTACCAATTGTGTTGGGTATTTAGTGTATTGTTGGAGATATGGTGGGGGGGAGAGAAAGATGTCAATTAACAACTAGTATATTCCTGTAGTTTGCATTACTTTCCTAGTCAGTGCTGTTATCTGTACCTTACAAGTATTACTACACTACCCTATTGCTTTAATTTGGACAGTGATATGGCTGTCAACAACTATATACATGAACTGGTTTTACCTGCAGTATACACCTCTTACCTGGTATACTTGTGGAGGAATTGTTTGTTAACACTAACTTACTGTTTTTACACACGCTCCCAGGTTCTAGGTTGATGTTATGTACATACCTGTTCATCTCCTTTTGCATGGACTCTGGTCATGTCCTGACCACATGCAGGTGAACCGGGACATATGTAGACTATTGCCCTCTTCGACCTTTAGTGACTTAGAACATTCTTATTACAGATTTCCTTGACAGTTATATTATGTTGCACAGTGTGGGTGACAGTGATGAGTGATGCCTTATTATTCAGAGCAACTGCAACACTCACAATGCCATACAATACCAGAGTAAACAGTACCAGTACAGGGTATCAATCTTTTATTTCTAGGCACAATGTTCATATCTGATGGACCTGTGGGAGCAATGTTTGTTAGCACTACCTGAATGTTGCCACACAAAGTACCAGGTTTCACATTAGTATTATGCACTTACATTTCACTCTGTTACTGTACACAGTTTGATCACAGCTTGACAACATGGGGGTGTAGATGGGACATACTTGGCTTATTGCTCTCATAACAGTTTGGGGAGTTGCTAGTGTGACAGGTTTGTTTTTATAGATGTGTGACAATCAGTTGCATTTCCTGTCTGCTGCCTAAACATCTGGGATCACCCCTCTGATTTCCCAGGGGGACAGGGTGACAGGCAGCAGATATGGGCCAATATACTGGACATTCAGGACATATCTGTACAGTTGTGGGGTATGATTCTGTATGAAGCCTACTTCCCACTCCCAGGATTCAGACCATAGCTGTGTTTGCTAGCACTAAAACACTGTCCATCATAGTTGTGTGTGTTATATGGATATTGCTGTATATCTCTTATCTGATTTCTGTGTATAATTCTTCTGTGGTTTTACATTCTGACCTTATATTACATAACTCTTATACAGGATTTCCTAGACAGTTATATTATGTAGCAGAGTGTGGGTGACAGTGATGAGTAATACCTTATTATTTATAACAACTGCAACACTAACAGTGCCATACAATACCAAAGTAAACAGTACCAGTACAGGGTATCACTCTCTCATTTCTGGGCACAGTGTTCATATCTGATGTACCTGTTGGAGCAATGTTTGTTAGCACTACCTGAATGTTGTCACACAAAGTACCAGATTTCACATTAGTATTATACAATTACATATCACTCTGTTACTGTACACACTCTGGTCACAGCTTGGCAACATGGGGGTGTAGATGGGACATACTTGGCTAATTGCTCTCATAACAGTTTGAGGAGTTGCTAGAGTGACAGGTTTGTTCATATAGATGTGTGACAATCAGTTGTATTTCCTGTCTGCTGCCTAAACATCTGGGATCACCCCACTGATTTTCCAGGGGGACAGGGTGACAGGCAGCAGATATGGGCCAATATACTTGACATTCAGGACATATCTGTACAGTTGTGGGGTATGATTCTGTATGCAGCCTACTTCCCACTCCCAGGATTCAGACCATAGCTGTGTCTTCTAGCACCAAAACACTGTCCATCATAGTTGTGTGTGTTATATGGATATTGCTGTATATCTCTTATCTGATTTCTGTGTATAATTCTTCTGTAGTTTTACATTCTGACCTTATATTACATCATTCTTATACAGGATTTCCTAGACAGTTATATTATGTAGCAGAGTGTGGGTGACAGTGATGAGTAATACCTTATTATTTATAACAACTGCAACACTAACAGTGCCATACAATACCAAAGTAAACAGTACCAGTACAGGGTATCACTCTCTCATTTCTAGGCACAATGTTCATATCTGATGTACCTGTTGGAGCAATGTTTGTTAGCACTACCTGACTGTTGCCACATAAAGTACCAGTTTTACATTAGTATTATGCACTTACATCTCACTCTGTTACTGGACACACTCTGGTCACAGCTTGGCAACATGGGGGTGTAGATGGGACATACTTGGCTTATTGCTCTCATAACAGTTTGGGGAGTTGCTAGAGTGACATGTTTGTTCATATAGACGTGTGACAATCAGTTGTATTTCTTGTTTGCAGCCTATATGTCTGGGATCATCCCACTGATTTCCCAGGGAGACACAGTGCCAGGCATCAGATATGGTCCAATTTACTGGACATTCTGGAGATATCTGTACAGTTGTGTTTGGATTTTGTTGTCTGTCTTTTCACTGATTTCTGTCTATGTCTCTCTCAGTTGTACTAGCTGACCTCTGCAGATTACACCAGTGATATACAGACATTCCTACACATTTTTTTTATTTATGTTGCACAGTGTTGGTAACAGTGCTTAATACAACAGTACTATTAAGTGATTGCAAATCTAGATTACCATATGATACCAGAGTAAACACATGCAGTACAGCAGTTAGACCTTCATTGTCAGGCTATTATGCTTTTATTTACATACAACCTATATGAGACTCTTCCTGACATATTCTGTGGTGTATGCAGTACTTGCCTTAAACAATACAGGTTTTATACAGGCAATTAACTTACTAATACTGTTAGATTTATTTGCTATGACAGTACATATAAGAGTATTACTATCCTGCCTCACGTAACAACCTCTCCAAGCGACATCCATGGGCCTCCTGGTTCACAGCTCACTCGCTTAAAACTGTGAAGGACATAAGAGGAATATTTAGCCATACCTATCCATAATATACATGAGCTGGCAATTACTAAACAGGTAGTGGAGAGATACTTACACACTACTGGGACCTCCCCTGTCCTCCTAGCCTCTTGGATCCACTGATACAAGAGATCCCCCTTTTGCTGCTTCAGGTCAGGATAGTGATGCCTGACCTGCTCACCACTTTGGGATATGCCAGTGGCACTGGTGAGGTCACGGGCGAGACAGTCCCAGGCTTCCGCTTTATATTGGGAACCCTGGTACTGGCCCTACAGCAGTTTCTGCTCATGGTCTTTGACAAGGAGTCCTGCCATGACTCTGGACTCCTGGATGCTCCAGTGCTGCACCTGGAAGCACAGTCCCTCTCCCATTCCAGACATGGTGCTTGCAAGGGGAAGCTACAACCAGTTATGAGATGTATTCCTGCCTATTGGGTTTAAATAGGACCGATTTCCCACACTTTGCCATGATTGGACAGTTTTGAAAAGGCTAAGCTATGGGCAAACCTGCTTACCTAAAGTTGGCATTGTTTAAAGGGGTATACCAATGGGCAAATTGAGTTAGCTGGCCTACACATTGCTTACACCTACTAAGCTGGCCTCTGCAATGCTTAGCATTGCTTAATATTTACTTTGCATTATATTTGCTTTTTGCCATTGATTTATTATTCATTACATGTTATATAGATGTCTGGTATACATGATTCATGTGTACATACACTGTATGGGATCCCTGTGTTTATTAGGGGACTTCAACACTTTGTCACAATTACACCTCACATCTGGGCTTACTGCAGTACTCCAAGTCACATATTTATCTTATGTAGTAGGTTATAGAACATAAGACTGTATATAGATTCATTTCACATGTTCAGTTTGAATTTACTATAGTGAGGATTTGTTTGGTGCTACCTCAATCTTATGTAATGCTGTGATGGCTTAGTGGTTAACTACTGTGACTATAGTGTACAGGGTCTTGGGTTCAAGACCTGTAAAGGCTGTTTATTTTGTTTCTGCCCAGAACACCGGCTGTTTCATAAAGAGTGATCAAGGCACTTTTAAGCACTTGTAAGTGGGTTTGCATGAAAGCAAGCAATGCTAACCTCTGGTTAAATATGCTTACAGAGTGTTAGCGTCAATATTGCTTAACCTGTGTGCGCATTGCTTACCCCCACTCAAATGGGCTTAAACCCACTTACTAGTGCTTATATATGCTTACTCCCACTTACTACTGCTTACTTACGCTTACACTTGCTTACTAGTGCTTACTCCCACTTACCACTACACTAATTTAGACAGTAATGTCTAATGGTTCTTGGGAAGGTGGGGGATTCTGAAGCTGTATGGAGTTATCATTCATTACACATTTTACCATACATTTGTTTCCCTGATTCCTCTGTACATATACTGTATGGGGCACATGTGATTATCTGTGGACATTGCAACATTTTGACACTGACACCTCACATCTGCATTTAATGCAGTACTCCAGTTCACATATATATGTCATTTCGCAACTAAAAATATTGGTCATAAAGTGATTTGGCATGGAAGATGGAATGTGCTGCAATGGGACCCGAACTGGGAATGACTGCTCGTAAGGTGAATGCTCTGCCCACTACACTATTGCTGTACTGCTTCATTTGCATATATCTTGCTTTTTATCCTCTTGTGCCATTTAAGCTGCATTAACTATAGCTAAGTGATGGGAAAACATGTGCACCTATGGTTGAATTTCATTTGTTTCATAAAAAAAAAAATCTTTATATTTGTTATTTTAACTATTGCTCTTGTACATTTGGGGGGATGTTGCTGGGGGTATGCATACACCTATGAGCGGTCTTGCTCATTCTTTTTGGACTTGTCTGCTATTCTTCATTGCAGGGAAGTGTATATTCTGACAGCTCTGCTCTCAGACATGCCCCCTGCACTCTTACACGCTCCATGTAAGATTAACAGCTCAGGCAACACGCCTTCATTAGTATGCATGGCGTGCTGCTGTCATGCCCCTAAACGGCCGCTTCCATGCAGGACTAAGCTAGTCCTGCAAAGAAGGATAGTAAATCTGGGGGTCAATCTTGATGCTTAACAAAATATACTCTAAAGTTTGTAGTATAGATTTCCCTGTCATATTTACGTGTAAATTAGGATAAATAGTTATAATGAGTTATCCTTTAAATTTAAAATCTTTAAAGAATTTTCTAATCATAAATTCTGGTGAAGCAATCCATTGTAATAACAGATTTTCATTAACGTTAACATTTAGGTCAGTCAATTTAAAATCAAATTCAGACTGGTTTGAGTGCCTATGGACTAATCACTATTTTAAAATTAGACTATGGATAAAAATCAACAAATAGGAACATAATAAAACAGATATAAAGACAAAAGAGACAGCAACTGTAAAGCAAGTAACTATAGAAACATAAAGTATTTAACTGAGGCAACTAATCCTCAAAAGCAATGTCAAAGAGGTGCATTTTTAAAGACCTTGTAAAATCATTTAAGGTTAGGGTCAAACACAACCATCTAGGCAGAAGTTCCAATGATAGGATCATTGAAAAGTAAAATTGCATTTGTCAGATGCATCTAGCTCTGCCATTGGAACCTCTAGCAGTTGAGCAGTGGAAGTTTATGGGTCCGAGTCAGCTGATACCAGTTAAGGAATTCTTTAAGGTGAGGGGACCCAAACTGTATAGGACAATGTGCACCAACACAAGAAGTTTATAAGCTATATATGATCAAACTGGTAGCCATTGCAGATTCCACAGCACTGGAGTGAAATGATAGTATGGACATACATGCTGAAAAGATTTCAGATCTTTTGCTGAAAATATTTCAAGCTGGCAGAAATCATAGCATGGCTGGGGATTCCCTGCTGGGTGAGGAAAGTAAACCTACATTTTTTTGTCTGGGATAGAGTTGCTTTCTGTTTTACTGCCTCCATTTTGTTTTCTGTTTTATGAAATCTGCTTGGCCTGGTGTTTTTGTTGTATGTCAGAGATAGGTAAATTATATGGGCTGCACATTTCACATGTTTATTTAATTGGTTAATTGTCTCTTGACAGATATTTAAATACACAGTCAATTTCTGGCCCTTTGTCTTTTGTTGAAAAGATTTCAAGCTTGCAGAAAATAAAACACGGCTCCCATCCAGCCTCCCCTTTTTCATGTGATTTTTAGACCTGGTTATTTTTAAGCTGCCCATCCCTAAATTGAGCTTAATAAGCTCACCCTTTCTACACTGCTGTTGTATTACAGTATTTATTTGCCTTTTCTTTTGGTTGTATTGAAAAAAGTGTGTTTTGCATTTTATTGTCTATTCTACTGATTTACTTGATCTGAATTCATTATTTGCATAGCTGATGGATAAAGTAGTATATTTTACACTCTAGCAAACACTTGTTTTTACATTAAGAGGTCAGTGGATTTTCCATTGAGTGCGCTGGGAGGTAGCTTAGTCTGTTTAGGTTGGTGAAACACATAGGTTTATTGCCTGAAGGGATGATTAATAAGCTTATCTTATTTTTAGTGCCTTTATAAATTCTGTACAGTTGAGTGACTCTTGGCTTATTTATACAAAACAAAGTACTTTTATTGAATAATCACACTTTTATAAGCTTTTTAAAGTACACTGCTGTATTTCATGTCTTCTAAGTTTGTTTGTGGTAGCATTTCACTCTTGACTGAGATTGTTTGTCTGGTGGTGGTAGGTGTCTGTCTGGTCTGAGTTGGGAATCACACAAAAAAGCTCTAAGTATTTTTTGCACGTTCTCTTATATATTGTGACTGTACTTCAGCAGATTAAAAAACAGTACTGTCTGCTGCTGCTGGTGCTTTAAGTAGTTAATTGCAATGTATTACATTGTAACTGTCAGCTGTATGACTGTTCTAGGTAGTTTTTGTGGTCTTATTACACTTAAGCTCCAAACCAGCTACTCTACATTAAGAAGGTGATTTTCTGCACACTTGCGGCAGTAGTGTGCTGATCTACTGCATTTATTTGTTTTACTGCATTAATTTGTGCCTTTTGACTGTTTTTCTGTCTGTGCTTGCTTCATTATCTGCACTTGTTTTCCACTGCAATATTACTTACATAACACAGACTGTAGATCCAGACTTGCTGCATCTAGTCTGCTTTTGATACACTTGAACTCAAATCTAGCCATTTTACATTAAGAAGGGCTCCCCTGTACCCTTCTGGCAGAAGAGTGCATATATAGCCTTGTCTGAGGCTGGGGATTGGTAGAGGAAGCATTATTGTGTGATTTCCTATTGGCAGACTCTTTTAAAACTGTTTCATTTCACCTGTATAAAAGCCTTACATTTGTGTGGGTTTTGAGTCAATTAACCGGAGCTGCTCTGCATTTGGCATCCTTTGCCAGAGGTCTAGCATGTTATTGCTTAAATCCAATGCCATCCAAAACTAAGAACGAGAAATTAAGATTACTTTGAGCTTTATCTGCACTTTTTCAACTGCATTTAACTGTTTTACTACATTAATTGGTGCCTTTTTGACTGTTTTTTTTCTGTCTGTGCCTGCTTCATTATCTGCACTTATTTTGTGCTGTAATATTGCTTAGATAGCATAGACTAGATCCAGGCTTGCTGAATCTAGCCTGCTTTTGATACACTTGAACTCAAATCCCGTCATTTTTACATTAAGAAGGGCTCCCCTGCACCCTTGTGGCAGAGCAGTGTGAATATATCCTTGTCTGAGCTGGGGATTGCTGGAGGAAGGATTATTGTGTGATTTCCTATTGGCAGACTAGTTTAAAAATGTTTAATTTCACCTGTATATAAGCCTCACATTTGAGTGTAGCTGTGCACCACAAAGGGGTTAGCAGTGCCCTGTTTTTTAGCAGACACGTAGAAACTATTTTTTCCCTAGATGTTTGTCAGTTGAACCCTCCCAAGCTTCCCTGCTTTACTGTGGCCAACTCACCTGAGCACTGCTGCATTGTGGGCAACTCAGCTGAGCACTGAGCAGTATCACCACACTCCTTCACCCCTAATCCTCAACAGAATAAGCCCCCTTGTTTAGTTAGTCGAGTAAGTCCTAGAGTAACAGCTAATCCAACCTGCCCACTCCCAAATTAGTACTTATGGTTTAACCTGCTAAAATGGACAGCCAGTTTCCCAGCATTTCACCAGCTAGCTTGATTGACATGGGTATCCTTGGGCAATGTAGTAACTGCCTCATGTATACTGACAACCACTTACTTACTAAAGCAAACAAATGCAGCATGTGAGAGATGTAACTATACCATGAAGCTGGAATTAATCCTCTCATGTAACAATAATAAAGACATCAAACAGGTTGTCAACACACTCACCTCTCGTCTCACACAAGACAAGGTCAAGTCATATTGACCCACCTATGGGGAGATACTCACTATGAGCCTACCAAAGGACCAGAGACCTCCCAAGCACAAACAGATCACACATACTGGAACACGAACAGACCCCACTTCACATAGCAACACATATACAACTGTCTCAACAAATAAGCCTCTAAGACAAAACACCTCAAAACCTAATGTCCTGGTGATAGGTGATTCCATAGTGAGACACACAGATGTCAAGGTTAGCATTCTTGTCAGGTGCCAGCCAGGATCCGTCAAAGCATGCATGCACTCACGTCACTCAAAAACAATTACCATTATGCCTCTGTCATAGTACATATTGGAGTGAATGACTGGAGACGTACCTCTCTGGACTATATGAAGGGAGACATAACTGAACTTTCAGATTATGTGTCCCGGGCAGGTATGTCCCTAGCACTAAGTAGTATTTTGCCTTCACCCAGAATGATGTCACAATACAGACAAAAAAAAATGATTGACTTCAACAACTAGCCTAGCTTCTGGTGCCAATCCAAGGGGATCCAGTGTCTTTCAACTTGGGAAGAGATGGTCAACAGACCATGCTGCTTTGCTAGAGATAGTCTTCACTTGTCTCTAGGCTTCTGGATGCTGGCAAAGACACTTGCCTCTCCCATAGAGCCTTTTTCAGGCAATGTCAAATCATAAATAATGCCCGATGTAAAGAGATTCACTCAAGACAAACTCAGGGTTATGCTGTTTAATGCTCGAAGCCTCAATAGAAAACTGTACTCCCTGAAAGCACTCCTCACCTTGGAAGATGAAACTTGTTTCAAGGCTGCAGGCAGCACCCTGGCCATACAAGGCTACAATGCCTTCCACATGTTCAGACCCCAAAATGAGCATGAAAGAACCAAAGGTGGAGGTGCATCCATTTTCATTATATCCAGATACACCTCAAGACTGGCTAAACATTATGACTCTCTAGAGCTACTCCAGGTACAATTAAATATAGGTAAAACACACTACCACATCATTGCTAGCTACAGGTCCCCCACCATGAACCAAGAGAAACACACCAACTACCTGGGACTTGCTAGAATTACTCCCTATATAGATAAACACTTTGGTCATGGGAAATTTCAACTCTCCTTCCGTAGACTGGGCAACATACACAAGCAGAAATGCGAACATCCTGAGGTTCCTAGATTTTGTTAATTCAAATGCTCTGGAACAACTAGTTTGCACCACTACAAGGGGCTCAACTGTCCTGGACCTGGTGCTCACCAACATTGGCGGTCACTGCATTATCCCCTGTGTGTTGTCCTTCTTGGTAAGGTCAGACCATAAATTTGTCTCATTTGAAGTAAAGATGAGACTGGAATACCCCCACAGGAGAAAATAAACTGAAAAAAATTCTCAAAAACAAACTTTAGCCTACTAAGCAAGGGTATAAAAAGTTTCAAACCCCCTTCTAACGTAGCCAACAATGACTCCTATGCAGAGGAGTACACCAATGCTCTGTATAGACATTCGAACAACTGTATACACTTGGCTGTACCTCTCAGGATAAAAAACAGGTCCTCCCAAAGAAACAAGCCACCCTGGTGGGCTGCAGGTATAATTAGGTTATATAACAAAAGGAAGAAACTGTTATCCAATAAGAAGAGGCAACTTACTTGCCAGAGGAAGAATACCCTTCACAGCTTGAAGAAGCAACTCAGATATCTATAAAGTCCTCCAAACCCAATTACGAGGCTAAATAAGCATCTTTAGCTAAAGTCAGTCATAAGGCTTTCTTTAGCTATGTCTGAAATCTTAAAGGGAATGCCTAGCTATGTGCCTAACTGACTGTGGATGGTACTACTCACATTAAACCTGAAGAAATTGCCAATCTTCTGACAGACAGATTTGGTGCAGATGTCACCTCCTGTCCCCACCAGACACACCCCAAAGCATCCCTGTCACCATTCCTCTACCTAGCCTCTCTAATCCGCAGGTCATATCCTCCCTCTCCAAGGCCAAAACACAGCCTTTATGGGACTTGATAACATCCCAGGCTGCTTACTAAACAATCTAAAACAAGATCTAGTGGAACCACTTGGCACTCTCTTCAACCATTGCCTGAGCACTGGCTTTGTTCCAGCAGAGTAGAAAACAGCAACAGTAATCCCTTTACACAAAGAGGGGCCATCAAACAACCCTGGGAACTATAGACTCATAAGTCTAACCAGCCTTATCTGTAAGATCATTGAAAGAATCATCATGGACCTTATCAACAAGGACATAGGCAACCTCCAAACTTTTGACCCATCACAGTGTGGCTTTGTTAAGGGCAGGTCTTGCTTATTAAACCTTTTGGACTTCTTTGAGAATATCACCAAAGCCCTGGAAGAGGACAAAGCAGTACATACTGCTTATACTGCCCATCTTGACTTAGCCAAGTCCATCGACATCCAAGTTGGGGATTAACCCATACATCACTAGATGGGTAATAAACTGGCTCACCGACAGAAGGCATACTGTCAATGTTGGGGATTCCACCTCCACCAGTAGACCAGTTATCAGTCATGTACTACAGGGATCTGTGCTGGACCCTGTACTATTTGAAATCTACTTCTCGAACATTCAGACTAGGTGCAATTATTGAGTCCCCCAGTGATGTTAGCATATTACAAAAGGGGCTAACACAGACTAATGATTGGTTCCAGAGTCATGGTATAAAACTAAATGCAAAAAAGTGTGCCATTATCCCCTTTGGCAAAGAAGTGGACCCTGCAAATGATATTATAGATAGGACCCCCAAGCTCAAATACAGTGGTGAGAGACTTGAGAACACAGGTTGACAGCAATTTAAACTTCAATCACCATGTCTCCACAGTGGTAAGGAAAGTCTTCTATGTTGCGCATCTCATAAATAAGGGCATCATGTCCAAGACTAAAGCTGTTATAACTCCTCTGTAGTCGACCCTCATCAGGCCACTAATTGAGTACAATACTGCCGTTTGCATGTACCTCACCAGACACCTGCAACAACTGGAGAGACCACACAGGTTTCTAACCCAGAAAATTGAGGGCCTCCAAAACATGACCTACATGGAAAGACTAATGGCCCTGTCTCTGTACTCTGTATCCTACAGGCTGCTGAGAGGTGACCTGTGCCTGGCCTACAGAGCGATCTCTGACCCTGCCCTAATGAAAATGCTGCATGTCCGCAAATCAAATGGGACAAGAGTCACTCACTCCAGGGATCTCAACCTAGCCTGTGACATAAACAGAACATGTTGGAGAGATAGATAACAATGGTATTACATGGCTAGGCTTGTTAAGGCCCTACGTCCATTAGCCAAGTAACTTGCTATGAAGCTATGAAGCTATGAACCTACTAAAGTAAGTAGCAAGGCTGAAGAATTCTGGTCTAGATGAACCACCTGCAGACAGTCAAGCTCAAATTTTATCAGCTACAAGAACAGGCATTATAGTAGTCTAAAAATGAAAATGTATGCACTACGAGTTTTAACTGATTATCAACCTTACAGTTATGGATACATCCCATGTCTGAAGTTAGTTTGTTTAAACTAGACAAGGAGGAATGAAGTGGAACAGCTATGCATCTTCAGCAGAACAATGATGGTTTAACTTTTTCCTTTGAATGAGATACTCAGCTGGCAGCATATACACATTGAAATGAACCCCACTGCACCTAATATACTGAGGATGAGATGGCAGCTGTAGTAATTCTTAACATAACTCTCTCTGAGTAAGGCAAGAAGGGTGAGAATCAAACCATTGTCAACTGCACCTCAGATGTTGCAATCATGATTCAACCATGTTCAGATTACGAGGGGAGATCAAAAACGACCAGGGTGGAATAATGATGATGATGATCTTCAGCCATAAGGAGGTCATTAGACATTCTGGCAAGGGGACCATATGTACAATGTCTGGAAAATAAATAAACAAACTAGAATGGATCGTATAGTTTATTAGCACTCAAACAAGAATCCAACTGTGTATATGCAACCTTACCAACAAATGGAAAGTTTGAGATTGATCTGTAATTATTCACATCCACTGTATCTAAACCAGCATATTTTAGAAGAGGAGTAATTTGAGTGTCTTTCAATCATAATGGAAAAACTCCAGTCATAAGTGAAAGCTTAAATATGTGGCAAAGCACTGGTCTCAGTACCTCTAGATAAGATGTTAGAAGCTTCGTGGAACAAGCAGCCAGTTTTGAGGTAGTTAAACATATTCTTGAATCACTTCAATATATTTATCATAATCAGGCATATTAAACAGTTCTGTTTTTTCAATTACTATTTAGATAGCTTGTTTGCGTGTTTTTTAATAAAGAATATTCATCTTGAACTAGCTTGTGGTTCCCTACTTTCATTAGTGGATATATACTTTGGAAAGTTTTTAAAGAAGGTATTTCTACCACTTGTTATTAGGTGGGATATTCATGGTATGGTTTTTATTAGGTGCCTGAACTCTAGGGAATCTTAAATCTTCCACACGGAGAAGTTTCCTCATTTTTTGTTTTTGGACCCATTATATTGAAGTACTTGGTTTGTGAGACTTTGAGGGACACAACAAGACTGTTTGTTTTGAATATGAACATTCATTTTAACATTAACTTAATTTCACAGCTTCTTAAGTAAATTAAAAACATTAGATTGGATTTGATCAACCTGAGACAATAAGCAAATAAGGAAATTAATGCATATTGTTTAATACTGGAAACAAAAATACATATTCATATTTCCTTAAATTTAGTTGCAAAAGTTTTGTTTTCTATAGTAATTAACCCAAGAGAGATAAATCACATCCTTAATTGGTAAAATATTTAGAACCACTTCTACTGGATATCTGACAGACAGTTTTAATTACTCAGTATAAGTTATTATATAACTAAAATAATTTGTTTTGAAAAATAATATTATGCAGAATCTCAGGCAGATATTTTTCATTGTTTATTCCAAGAATTTCTAATATTAAGTTTTGTTAATTTGCTGGATCTACAACATGAATAACTGTATAATCCAGCCCCTTGGTTACCTCAGAAGACTAAAACCAGCTTGATCGTGGTATATCAAGCAGTCTGATAACTTCTAATCTTTCCATGTGACAGCATACATTATAATTAATATTTAAATTATATCTATATCTATAGCTATATACATATATATATATATATATATATATATATATATATATATATATATATATAATATATATATTATATATATATATATATATATATATATATATATATATCTGTATGTTTGTTTGTTTGTGTCTTTCGGCTTTTCCCGGTTAGAGGTCGCCACAGCGGAACTCTGGTCCGCTAATGATTGGCAGTAGAGTTTTACGTGCTGGCTTGCCGGGCTTAACACACAACCTTCAACGAAGGAACGCCCATTCACACATGTCACCACACAGAAGACGCTCTAACTGAGAATCGAATGGGCAACGTCTAATTGTGAGACGACAATGCTACTGCAGCACCACCACCGCAGTATAGCTGTATATGTATATATATATATATATATATATATATATATATATATATATATATATATATATATATACACATATATAATCTGGTGGCTGATTTAGAGCTTTACCTGGCTTTGAAATCACAGATATATGAACTATTTGTCAGGTAATGGAAATGAATAATTTAAATCATCTCTCTCTCAAGATTTATTTATTTATTTATTTATTGCATTTGTTGACCTGGAAAGTCCATCTGGACAATTTAGCCATTTTCAGCAGTGGCCCAGGGAGAAAAGCTCCACATGCACAGTCAGATACAAATAACTTGATGGACAATAAAAAAAGTCTTTCATACAAAAGAACAAGAGAATATATAAAAACTCAAGATAATTTAAAACAAAAGTAAAATATTTTGAATATTTGGCTCTACTGAATTTTGTTCATCATCTTTTTAATCTTAGTTTGGATGCCCTTTGAGAATATAGAATGATCTAATTTGTCTTTCTGCATTAATGAAATATATTCCGCCAAGCAAGCACAAGATGCCTGATAAAATTTGCATTGACTAGAACCACTAAAATGACAAATATTCAACACTAATGAAACAGTTGCTATTGGCAAAAAACATAAAAGCATCCCACTGGTAGATTGAAAGAACATGAAAAAAAGTTTTGCAAATCATAGCTTCAACAGTGATATTAAAGTTTCCCAATTAAGCAACAATAAGTAAAGGGCATAGAAATCATGTGAGTAATTCAAATAAAGATGTTCACAAATAATCTAAAAATAATGACACTGAAATAAGGCAATTAATAGGACATCAAATTAGATATGCCTCAATAAGAAAATAATCATTATACAATATGAAAGAAAGAATAATAAACACAAGATTGTACCCAATGTATCAGTAGTTTAAGAATTCAAAACGTGAGAGTTCAAGTAAAACAGGAACATTTTCTAGCCTGACAGAAGTGTATCATGATACATCAGTAACATAAAAACACCGATTTCAATAACTTATGAGTTAAACATTTTATTAAAGACTGATTGAATAAAAATAACTGAAAAATAAGGACCTATTTCCATCAAATGGATAAATGTAAAATGTATCAATGCCTTCAAATTATATAAGGAGAATTTCAAGAGAAGCTACAGTTATTCATTCAAACCAGGGGAATATACTGCTCACTGATTATTATCTGCAGTTTTTGCATACAATCAAATTAACCAGTCAACACTATTTCATTAGGACCAGATCCATGAATTTTACTGATGTCATGAAATATGAAGATGGCTGTGGAAGGTACCATTATATTTGCAGACTATTACTTTTTCTGTGACACTAAATGCAATTGAGATGACCTGAGATCCTGAATTTAAGAAATCTTAATATCTTACCTATATAAAAAAAACTCCCTGTTGTAATGGTCATATGTATAACCTAATCACTAATACAACTATCTGATTAAAAATATTAACAAACAACTGTAAAGACACTAATTAGGAAGGCAACCAAGTGTAATATCACAGGCAGGTCAGTGCAAAGACACTGATACTGTGAACATAAAATTCCAATAGTCCCAGGCCTCATACCAAATAAATTTATTATACCTCACATAAATAATACCTTTGAGACCAGCAATGTATCAGATGCCAATTTGATACTCAAAGTACATATGTACCAGTCTAAATTCAGCGGAATATCTGACATTAACTAGCATTTTCATTATAGTATGGAGCCTGGGATGGAATGAAGGGAATAAAGGAAACCAGACTTCTGAAAAAGACAACGATATCTGGAAAATGAACCCCATCCAGAAATGTTGGGTTAGTAAGGTAGAATTAAAAGGGATTTACTTATTTATGATAAAGGGTAAAATACCAGAGAATTGGGATCATAAAGTGTTGATTTGTAGTTTAGAAAACCTGAAATAATGCTATGCTCAGAAAAGGAATCAAATTATTTTTTAAAACCAAATGTTGGACTATTAAGAAGCTTAAAACATCTCCATTAAGTTGTATAACAGATTCATCATATGCAGTAGCTTATTCCAAACTTCTAATTCCACATATGCTGCTGATGATTTTTTAGGATGTAGAATTCATCCCTTTATACTATGTAAAAATTAAGGCTGAGAATTATTTACACATAAACCAAACAATGCAATTTTTTTCAAATACATTTACAGTAGTATTTTACTGCACTTGAAAGAAAATTACTTGAATCTGAATTTATTGTGCTGTTTGAGTCCAGCAATATAATAATATATGATTGTTGAAATGCTAGATTACATTTAATACACAGCAACATTTTTCTATAACTCAAACAGTTTGATTTTTATTGGTAAGAAATAGACCTCTCAGCTTCATAGTACAAGAAATCTGGTCAAAGCCTAAAACATTTAAAAGAAATATTGTAAAGTTTATTAACTAAGATGCCAATTTCATTATTACAACATAAATTGCAATATTCATCATTCTGATAATTGGTCAAGATATATATTATTCTGTGTAAGTTTTTTGCATAAAAGGGCTAAATTGTTATGAGCAGAGACAACATAATTCATTTCAGTATATTTTTGTACTATGTACCATCTCTGTATGTTCACCATTAGTATCTGTATTAGAGAATATTTCATCCACGGTAAATATTGCAGATAACGATAAGCATTACATTCTAAGAAAGGACTTAGGTGATTAGTCATTTATTTTCCTTTGACTTTAGGCTTCCAAGTAAATGACAGTAGCATGGTGTGACTGTTTTGTTGTAGAATGTTTATTATTTTTGCCAATTAACCTTCTTTCACTAGTGCTGTTATTTTATAGAAGAACATCCAAGCATCCAGTTATATCCTGTTTAAATGAGCTCTTTTGAGGTTAAATGCATTTCTTACAACATACTTATATTCCATATTTCATATATTTAAGGTTTTGAAATAGTCTAGACCTTTTAATAGAATATTTCATGACATATCTTTCAATATATGGAAACTAACAACACAGAAAGAAAAAAAAATCAGAAAAACTAAAAGATATTTTCAAAAATGTAAAACTGTTAATGCCTTTTTAAATATACTAAAACCAACTAACCAACCAAACAAACAAAAAACATTTTGTGCAGGGGACAAACTGCTCTCCCCCCAATAACACTTATTTAGGTACTTTAGTTACTTCAGTGAAACAATATTTATTAAATATAGTAAACTTTTGGTTGAGTATCCTGTAGGCTGAATAGCTGTCCAGCTACTAACTCATTCCATGTCATGTGACCTAGCCTTCTGATGATGTAATTATTAGCCTAGTTTAACAGTATATAGTAGGTAAGTGTTTTCTGTAGTCTGTATCAGATTTCAACACATTAATGCAGCACAATCAGTTACTCAGTCAATCATATAATAAATCAACAAATAAATGCAGTTATATTCAATTAAAAAAACAAAATACTATAAGATACTTTTTGAAGTGCACATACAATGCTTGACATACAGTACAGTAACACAGATATAACACCAATAGTTGTCTCCCTTGGGATAATCATTTTTAGGAAGAAAATTAGGGATGTATATATCATCTTTAAAGTAAAGGGTTTTGTGTTACACATTGCATGGTTTAGTGCTAGAATCAAAACTTTGGGAATATTCTATACATCTATAAAAATAAAACTATGATGAAAATGATGACGATGTGATAACGATGGTTTCTTGTTTTTTTTTAATTTCTCCATATCTTTTGGGTTTCTAATACCATGATGGGAATGGACCTCATTCCTAAGTCAAACTACAATTCAAGTTCATGAAATTAGTATTGTTTCACTCTTTGATGTCAGCCAAAAGTGCTCTTTGCAGCATCTGCAACTTGCCCAGTAATG